>NC_143178.1:17886287-18189318 GCF_047325235.1 Durio zibethinus
CAAATGTCCCCAGCTTGCCGTTTCTTCACGTCTCTTGCATGCAAAATTCATGTAGATTTTTTAAGGCCAAGCGGGCCTACCTCATGCTCAAATAAACCGAATGAGCCCACCCTTTCTCGGCCTTGTCTTGGGCTTGGACCAGTCTTGGACTTTACTTTTTCTTCTTTTTTTTTTTGTTTGGGTTTACAAATTTATTACTTGCTATTTTGGGCCTTTAAAATTATTTATTACTTTTAGGTCAAGCTTTTTGTTGTTTTGTTTTTTTTTTTTTATTTATTTATATATTTATTTTTTGTATTTTATATTATTACTTATATTATTATGTTTTTTTTTTACTTTTATTTGGATATTATATATATAGTTTAATAGCCACCAATGGGCCATTAATGGGCTTTCATAAAAGTGGGCCTTTATCAAGTCACTTTGGGTATTATTTGGGCCTATGCAATGGGCCTTACTATGGGCCCACATTAGACCTCATCCTCAAGCATTAAAAATGGACCGTGTAATGTGCCAAAAAATTATAGTTAAAATCCTATTGCAAACCAAACACGATTTAAAATGATAAAATATCTCAAACAAAATTAGGTGTCTACACTTGCCAGTTCTATAATTGTGAGCTTTTCTGTTGAACGAGATTATGTTTTATCTATGCATGGTAATTAACATTTTATTTTTTATTTTTTTTGACGTTTAATTTCTAAAACAAATAGTATATCAGTGTATGGTATCTTTCTATAAGATCCATTTGAAAAATGAAACATTATGCTAAAGTTGCTTAAATGGTGCATATATGTGTTAAACTCAAGTTTTAACCTTTTCTTCCCATAATGCAGATTGGCACTATCGTAATAGTTTTTGAGGTTCGCTAGAAAAATTTAAAAATAAGAAAAAGTCACCATCAATCTTTTTTGACTAAGTGCGATTAGTCACCTATTAAAACTTATCATTTTAACAAAAAATTTAAAATTAATTCAAACATTATTAAAAGGATAATTTTTTTTGTTTGCGAAAGCAGTTCAGGTTCAAGATTTGACTACATGTGAGAAAAAATTAGCACCCCCACAAAATTTATTTAAAACGATACCAATTAATTATGTGGTATCTATTAATCTTAATAAAAAAACAGTCTTAGTTTCGATGTTCAAAAATAGTTTCTTTGATTTCCTTAATTTATCAAAATTTTGGTTTTTTATTCTTTTTTTTATTATTATTTTATTGTTATTCTATTTTATTCGAGAAAAATAAATTAGAGCCCTTTTATTAAAAGAATTTTAAAAATGTTTTAGTACATTAGTAACATTAAAAGAACATTTCTTCACCTAGAGATTTCTTAGACATATTTTCTCCAAATACCTTAGAATCCCATAATCAAAGGCTCGTATTTATTTTTCATAAAAGCAATATTATGCATGTAATGCAAATGACAATATTATTGATGCACACATTTTATTTTCTTTTTTTAAAAAAAATTAGCTTTTTTAAAATTTATTATTATTATCATCTGAAAAAAAAAGAAGTTTTTATTATATTAAAAATTTTATAAATACTCTAATATAATGGTAGTATTTAAAAAAATCCTTTTTATCTAGAGATTTTTAAAACATCACTACTCAAAATACCTTAAAATCCCATAATTGGGTAAAATTCTCTTTTCCTTCATTTTTATTATTTTTATTAATAAAATTTGTTAATTTTCTTATTTTTCTATAGAAAAAGAAAAATTTTATTGTATTGAAAACTTTTTGTAAATACTCCAATATATTGGTAGTATTTAAAAAAAATTCTTACCTAGAGATTTCGCAAGCATCATTACTTGGAATATTTTAGAATCTCGTCATTGGACAAAAATTTTCTTTCTTACATATTTTCATATTTTTATTTGATTATTATTATTTTTTCCAAATTTAAAATTATCAAAAGTTTAGAAACCATTTTTTTTTATTATTATTATTATTATTATTATTATTATTATTATTTTGTAAGGTTTATTTTAATTTTTAATAAAACTGTAAAGAATTTTAAACTTGTTTTTCATTACTTACATTTGTTTATTTATTTATTTTTTCATTTTTTATTATCATTATGATAAAAACAAAAAATATTTATTTTAGCAAATTTGAAATTCTAAACATGTATAAATAATAACAATAAAACTAAAAATTAAAAAATTAAATCAAAAAATTAAAAAAAAAAATGAACTAGACTGGTCAACAATCCTGTCAATATTGATTCAATTGGACTGGTTGGGCCGGCTTGAGGAGGAGCCGGGCTACTGTGTGGACTCGGGTCAAATTGTAGGGTCATGTTTGAATCTTTAGGGCTAAAATGGTGTTGTTTGATCCCTCTTCACCTGTGTAAAAGCTTCAATTTTTTTTAGCTTATTTTCTCCCCCCTTAAAAAAAAAATTCTTTTCTTCTCTCAACCAAAAATCCTATAGTCAACCAGTATCTTAGAAACTAACCATCATCCACCGTGTCGACCATTGCCTGGTTCATCACTAATGATGGTTAGCCATTGTGTCGATCACTGAAAAAAACCCAAAAACTCCTCTTGACCTCATTTTTTTTTATTTCTGGCCTCTTTTCACCTAAAAGCGTCGTAATCTCCTTTAGTCAAGTCGAAACCTTTTGGTTCCACCAAAAAAATAAAATTTTTCTCTTTTTTATTTTTGTTTCTCTTTTTTATGGCATTGGGTACCCCGTTCCTAAGGATTGTGGTTTTTTTGTATTTATTTGGCTTCGTGGGTTTTAGGCTATAGGATTTTTTATATTTTCTAGCAAAGTTATTTTTTGTTTTGCTTTTGTTTTTGGGAAAGTTTTTTTTTGTTTTTCTTTTGCCTGGCAAAGGTTTTTTTTTATTTTTGGTGGTTTTTTTAATGCATTTGAGGGCAAAGTCTCCTTCTTTTTAATGGTTTTCTATTGGTTATGGTTGTGAAAAAAAAAATGTTGTTTGGTTTTGGTTGAGGTTGATGTTGGCGGTGTGCCAAGGAGTGGCCATTGTTGGGTGTTTAATGGTGACTAAGGGTTAGAGATGCATAAGCTGTTGATGGTGCTGGGTTAGTGGCTTGAGTAATTTTTATTGCTTGGGACGGATATAGGTGTTTTGGCGGGGCTTGAACTAGTGTTACCAAAATGTGGGAAAGGTTGGAGCCTGGGTTATGATGGTGGGGGCAATTTTTTTTTTTTGTCTTAAGGGGTTTGATTTCTATGGAAGGCTGTGGTGATTGATGGTGTCGATTATGGTGATGGTTGAGGGTGGTGACTAGTTGGTGTGGTTAAGGCAAGTAGGTTCTATCTTTTGGTGATGATTAGGTGGATTATGGGTGTCGATGAGGGTAGCAAAGAGATTTCTATCACTAGTCTGTGAATGGGGCCTTGGCATGGGGTTGGTGGGTTAGAGGGTGACGGTGAGGGTTTGTTATAGGTTATTACAGGGATTAGCGTAGGGTTTGGGAAAGGTTAGAGTTAGGTGGTAATTTCTATGGGGATGCTACTTTTGCGATAGTCAAATAGGGCTTATAAGAGTGGAAACTAAGGGCTGTTATGGGTAGGAGAAAAGTTGGGTACAAGCAAGGATAAAAAAAAAATGCTAGAACTCCTTCCCCCTGGTGTTTGGTCTTTGTGAATTTTTGTCTATAAATTTTTCATAAAGGACATAAATTGTAAGGTGTGCAGGGTGGTGGAGTACGAAACTGTGGACTATTGTGGCCAAACCCAAAATTGGTAGTGCTGTTGGCCACTTTTTTTTTATTTTTGTAAATTTTCAAATTTTAATTAATTTAATTAATTTCAAATGAATAAAGAAATAAAAATGAAATTGGGATTAAAAAATTAATTTGGGCCTAAAATTGGAGTTTGAGGCCCGAAAAATTGATTTGGGCTTTCATTGGGCCTTCAAGCCCAAATGATTAAATTTTAACCCAAAACAGAACCCGATTAGACTTTGGGGTTTGAGTTTTAAATTGGACTAGATTTTAATTCATATAAAATGATTTTGGAACAATTAATTCGAGGTAAGCCCGAAATATGTTAATTTAATTAAAATGCTCAAATTATTAGAATCGAGTGAAAAAATTATCAAAGTTGAATTGATCTGGACAAAATTAGGTATCTACAGCTACCCTTGTTTGCACATTTCTAGGAATTAGGAATAGGGCAAAGACATAAATAACAATTTTGTTCGGAATTAACAGTTCAAAAATTTTCAAAAGTTTTTCTTTTTTTTTGTTTTTGATTTTTTAATTTTTTAATTTTTCTTGAATTTTTTGCTTTTTTTCTTGGTTTTTTTTTCATATTACTCTTTTAATAAATTTGACCATGTGAAAACAAATTTCAAAACTCTTTAAAATAAAAACTCAATAACTTGTGAAAATAGAACAAGAGATCATACTCAAAGGTCTTACAAATCTCGAAACTAAAACAGATTCACCTCGAAAGACTTATGACTCTTGTCCGAAGGACTTAGAGATTATGTCCAGAGGTCTTGCAAATCTCGACATCTTTGAATGCTCCTTGTATTAGAGACATTAAAATTTTAAAAATTTAAAATGTTTTGTCCAAAGGTCTTGAAAATTATGTCCGGAGGTCTTACAAATCTCAACATCTTTGAATGCTCATCGCATCAAAGGTGTTGAAACTTTAAAAATTTAAATTGTTTTGCTTTGAGGTCTTGCAAATTATTCTCGGAGGTATTAAAGATTATGCCCAAAGGTTTTACAAATTTCAACATCTTTGAATGTTTCTTGTATTAGAGGCATTGAAACTTTGAAAATTTAAAATGTTTTACCCAGTGGTCTTAAAGATTATGCTCGGAGGTCTTACAAATATCAACATCTTTGAATGTTCCTCGTATCAGAATAATTGAAACTTTAAAAAATTTTAAATGTTTTACCCAAAGGTCAGATTATGCCTAAGGTCTTATAAATCTTAACATCTTTGAATACTATTCATATCAGAGACATTGAAACTTTGAAAATTTAAAATGTTTTGCCCAAAGGCTTTACAAATTATGCCCAAAAGTCTTAAAGATTATACTCGGAAGTCTTACAAATCTCAACATCTTTGAATGCTCCTCATATCAGAGGCATTAAAACTTTGAAAATTTAATATGTTTTGCCCGAAAGTCTTAAAGATTATACCTGAAAGTCATACAAATCTCAACATCTTTGAATGTTCCACGTATCAGAGGTATTGAAACTTTGAAATTTTAAAATGTTTGGTCAGGAGGTCTGCAGACACCAAATTTTATCTGAAATATTTTTCAACATGATTGACTTAGACTCATTTACGAACATAAGCTAAAACCATTTAGGAGGACCATTTACAACTCATAAAGAGTTCACAAATTAGCCCATTTAGAGACCCTAAGTCAACTCGAGTCAAGTTCAGTCAAACTTTGTTAATAAAGTTAAAATTAGTCAAATAAAGTCAAAATTATGCTAAAACTTAGTCAAAATGGATAAAATCCAGGATAATTCTCAAAATTCACAACCTAATTAGAATCAATGTGGTTTAAAATTAAATTTTGAGATTTTTAAAACACTAAAATTTTTTATTGCAATTGGAAAAGTACAAAATTACTAAAATGCCCTTGAGAGGGTATTTTCGTAATTTGGCCTTATTGAGCTTGAATTTTCATAAAATATTTTAGATCTCAATTTTATAATATTTCATAATTTTTTGTGTATTTGAAATCACAGCAATATCCCGAGAAGTATAAAATTACTTGAATGCCTTTTAGGGGATATTTTTGTAATTTGGCCTTCTCGAGCTCAGATTTTTATTAAACTTTTTAGATTTTAATTTTATAATATTTCATGATTTATGATACATTTGAAATCACAGCTGTACCCCAAGAAGTGTGAAATTACTAAAATACCCTTACAGGGGTATTTTTCGTAATTTGGCCTTCATGAGCTTGGATTTTCATGAAAATTTTTAGATCTCAATTTCATAATATTTCATAACTTTTGGTGTATTTGAAATTACTATAGTACCCCGAGAGGTGTGAAATTATGAAAATGCTCTTTAGGGGTATTTTTGTAATTTGGTTTTTTCGAGCTTGGATTTCCATGAAACTTTTCAGATCTCAATTTTATAATATTTCATGATTTTTGGTGGTTTAAAATCCTAAAAATGAGCATAGGAACATTGATTTCAGAGAAAATGGCCTAAATATCAAAAACTTTGTATTAGGGGTCAAATGGTCTTTTCATGGGTTTAAAAGCTATAAAAATCCAACTTTTGTCGCGAATAATGTGGGCCATTAGATCTTCAATTGAATCTTGATCCAATGCCTAAAGGTTGCTCCTTGAAAAAAAAGGAAGGAACTTTGGCCCTTGGATAAGATTTGATCCAAAGGCTTATACTCACTAAGAAAAAAAGATATTTTTAAAGAGTCTTCTCCTTGGAAAGAAAGAGGGTTTTTTGGAATTTTTTAGAAAAGGGAAGGCAGTTGGGAAAAAGAAAAAAAAAACTGGTGAATTAAGCTTGGATCAACTTACATCTAACTAGTTAACAGTTTGGATTGAAACAAGAAAACCAGGCAACAAAGAATTTCCAATCCACCATTTTGGCCTTTGGAGGTTTGGCCAAACAACCTCGCCATGGATGAACCTCCTTTGGTCCTCCATTGATGTTTTCCTTACTTTTGAAGGTTATTTGTGATGATTAAATGGCAAGTTTATTTGTTGTTTACATAAATTTTAGCTAGAATATGATATGAGGATGTTGTTTGGCTTTAAATGTGGACTTCATGTTTTCTTCTCTTCTTAGTTTGTCATATGCTTGTTGAAACTCCTCATATATTGTAGATGTCTTCATATGATGGAAATTGTGATGTTCAATGGATATTTGAGTGAAATGAAATGTTGATTGCTTAACAAAATGCCATAGAGTATTCAGCCAAGGTAGTCTCCTTGCTTGGCCAAAACATGCTCATCCATTTGTGGCTAAATGTTGCTTGATCTTATGTACTTGATTTTTATGTTTGTCATGTTTACTAAATTTTCAAAGTGTTGAATTAATTTTTCAATGGAAAAATGATAATTGCATGAGTTGTTTGGTTGATTTTTTATGTTTGTTTTGCTAGATTTTTAAAGAAAAAAATGGTGAAACATTCAAACCAATTTCAAAAGTTTGTTATGTTTGATCCAATTTTTCTCTCGAATTTTCATACGAAACTTGTTTGTAATTTAGTTTTGTAAATGTATAGGCTTGTAATTATTTTGTTTTTTGGTCATGCTTTTATCATGCATTCAGTAATGGCATTTATGTAATTTGTTCTTTTTACGTGCATAATTTCATAAAACCCCAAATCAGTTTTAATTTTTTTAAGGATTTGCTTGAAAACCTTTTATGAAATAATATGTTCCCAAGTACTGCCTAGATGTTGGGGTATTTAGGAAATTTTATTTCATTAAGAATTTTCATACATTTCCACAAACTCAAAATAAATTCGTTTTATTAAAACAACAAATATAAAAATATAAAATAATAAAAATAATCGAATGGGATTTTTAAATATAAAAAGTCACACCCAAACTTTATCTAGATGTTGGAGAGTCTAAGTGGTCTCTTTATATTTGAAGACTTGATTTCTAAATTCACATTTGATCATCATTTGCATATGTTTTGTTTTTTAAATTAATGTACTTCTTTATAATGCATATATATATATATGTTTGTTGATGTTTATTATTAATTATATTATTTTTCATTTTTTTGCTACATAAAAAGTATAATTGTTTTGAACAAAGGAAATTAAAATAGCATTTCATGAAATATAATTGTTGGTACTCTGCCTAGATATTGGGGAGTTATCAATAACTATCATTTATAAAGAGCTTTCTCTTATTATTTTGAAAGAATGTTGTGATAAATCTTAAGCAACAAAAATTATTTTAAAGTCTGTTTAGATGTTGGAGAATTTGGAAGTAATTCTTTAACTTAAAGATTTCTTTGATATTCCTAAATAAAGAGCTTTAATAAAATTGCTTTCGTTTTTAAAAAAATAACAAAGGGAATTATTATTAAATTTTAAATTGAAATTATTTTATCCAACACCGAAAATAATGTATAATTAATTTGTACCAATTTATGGGTGTTGTAGGGGTGCTAATCCTTCGCTACACATAACTGACTCCTAAACCAAACTTTGTTTTTTGTAGACCAAAAGTTATCTTTTTTATAAACTTTAAACCTATTTTTATAGTTTTATTAAAATGATAAACTTTTGGGTGGCCAATCACACCATAAAAAAAAATTAGTGGCGACTCCCTATATTTTTCATGATTTTTAAATATTTTATGTCTAGTGATCGAGTTCTCAAGCTGATACGTTTCTTGAAAATTATGCCAAGAGGTCTTAGATATCTGGGTACCAGCTTGACTAAGCTTAGTTTGATTTAGGTGCCAGCTAGACTAGGCTTAATGTGCTAGCCAAAATGGGCTTAAAGTGCTAGCTAAAATGGGTTTAAAATCTTAATTGTGCTAGCTAAACTAGGCTTAAATATCATTTGGGTACCAACTGATCTAGGCTTAGGTGCCAGTTAATCTAGGCTTAAGTGCTAGCTAATTTGGGCTTAAAATGTTAGCTAATCTAGGCTTAGGTGCCAGCTAATTTGGGCTGAAAGGGCCAGCTAATTTGGGCTTAAGTGCTAGTTGATCTAGGTTTAGGTCTTATTTTGTATCATATCTCATCTTTTTCATTCATTTTTTCTCAACAACCCCTTTCACTTTTTATGGATCATTTTTCTTTCAACTTTTCAAACCTTTTGACATTTTGGTCTCTTGTCCAACTATTTTTTTTTTCTTTTGTTTCTCTTTCATTTTTTCATAATAGACTTTCTTATCTCTTTTTGTCCCCTTTTTTTTTTCAAACTCTTTCATTCCATTCTTCTTAGTAGACTCTTCTTTTCCTTTTCTTCGGACTAGGAGAGTTTTTCTTCTTTTTTTACTACTTAAAATGTTTTTATTTCCTTTCTTTTCTTTTTTTTTCTAATATCTACAATGCTGACAAATGCAATCATGATACAAATGCCTATTTTCGTCAAATGATGCAAATGCAAAAGTCTATGCGAATGCTTGATGAAATACAAGTGACTTTTTTCATAATGCAAATGCTAATGTTCCTTTCATGTAAATACCCTTACAAATACTTTTTCCATGATGCAACTGTAATGATGCAAATACAAATATATTTTTATGATGTGCGAATGCCTTGGTTATGATGTAGATGATGTAAATGCGAATGTCTTTCTTATGATGCAAATGCAAGTGATGCAAATGCAAATGTCTGTTTCATGATGTAGATATGAATGCGAATATCTTTCTCATGATGTCCATGTGAATATGAATGCAAGTGATGCAAATGTGAATTTCTTTTTTATTTGGAAACATCTAGATCAAATATCCTTCCTATGATACACATGTCAGAGCGAATGTCTTTTTTGGTTTTTGCAACATGCAAATCAGATGTCTTTCTTATGATGCATATGTAATTGATACCAATGTGATTTTTTTTTGCAACATGCAGGTCAAATGTCTCTCTCATGATATTCATGTGAATATGAATGCTAGTGGTGCAAATGCAAAGACATTTTTATTTCTTTTTTTTTAAGAATCTCTATTCAAATTTTCAATGCTCATTGTTCACCAAAAATGATCTCAATATTCTATACAAAATGCTCAAATAATTTTTAAACTTTTCTAAAGTGATCACAAAATTACCCCACATAAATTATCTTCATAATCAATGAGAAAAGTTAAAAACTTATGACTTTCAAATCTCTTAAAAATTGATGATTACTATTTGGAAAGCTTGTGGATGGGAGTAATTGATAATTCAATTCTTTTCATTGGTGGGCATATCTCAAGGAAGGCTCGACAATGGTTGCAAGGATTACTTTTAGGCTCATAAAAGAGATAATTTTGCTAAAACATTTTTCATTTATTGAAAACTTGATACTTCAATGTGTGTCAAAACTAATCATTAATTTTCAAAAAAGATTTGAGAAGAGAAAAATGTTGGTTTTTTATTTTCATGCTTTGGTGAATGCAAAGTCTTTAATGGGTACTAATCCTTCAAAAGGTTTTGCATCGTGACTTTTTATTTTGGATAAAACCTCGAAACTCTAAAATTCTTTTGAGGTCTTAATAGTGGCTTTAGCTCTAAACGGTGCTTTTTGGGTTTTCACCTTAGAGCTATATTGTTTTAATCAATGAAGAACTTGGTAACATCTTGCCAATTAATAACAAGTATATACAAAATTTCAAGGACATAGCTTTTCAATTCAAGTATTCACATTTGATCAAAATAGACTTTTCAAGGTATGTAATGTAGGCCAAGGTTTAGGGTTCTGAAAGAATGGATAAATAGGCTTAAAATATGTTATTCAAAGTAATTAGGCCAAGGATATTATGGAGCATTCTCTAGATGAAAAGCCATTTGTCTTTCTCTTTTGCTCTTTTTTTTTTTGGAAACATAAATCAAATTTAGTATTCTGCTTTCTTAAATTCTATATCCCTTTTTAACTTGAGATTCTAACTGAAGCCCCATTCACTTTTTATTTTGGACTCTCATCTGCGAGACTCATGTCTTTCCTTTCTTGCTCTTTTTTTTCTAGAAACATCTGATTTTATCTTTAGCATTCTACTTTCTTGAATTCTATCTTCTTTTATATTGGGATTCTAATTGTAGCTTTATTCACCTTTTTCCCAAATCCTCATCTTCGAGGTACATATATTTTTTCTTTACTTTTTTTTTTAAATATCTTATTTTAACTTTAGCAACCTACTTTCTTGAATTCTTAGGATTCTAACTGTAACATTATTCATTTTTACCCTAAATTATTGTCTCTGAGGTGCATGTCTTTCTTTCTTTGCTCTTTCTTCTTTTTTTTATTTTTTTTAAATATTTGACTTCATCTTTAGCAATCTACTTTCTTGAATCCTTAGGATTCCAACTAAAGCCTCATTCATTTTTTACCCCAAACTCTCATCTCTAAGGTACATGTTAGATGTTCTCAACATCAAACACTTTCATTAAAGTTGGACTCTTGAAGATATCCTTATTTTGGCCCTAATGTAAAAGACGGTCCTTAATAGGGGTTCAATTTAGGAATAAGAAATTTAATGGGCTTAAATAGGTAGAAAATGGATAATTTTTCTATATGCAAAGGATAGAGAAAGAAGGCCATTCATCATTTCAAACACAATCACTTAGTTAGAAGAGAAAATAATTTGAAAAAAGAGATAAAAGGTTTTTTTTTTATTTTTTTTCTTTATTTTTATGTTATAACCATTAATCATTTTTATGTGATTGATGCCTCATTTTTTTTTTCACTTAAGGTTCTTATGATGGTGAAAATTAGGTTATATGGGATGTTTCAAATTTGATCACACAATTCACAAAAAGGCTCATTTTGGTTCCAAATTATCTTCAATTTTTGGTAAAATGAGTAGAAAAGGTATTAATGCATGAAACAAATTGTCTTAGGCAAGAAGGAATCTTGCTTTTTTTAGTCAATATGCCTTAAGACATGAAACAAAGGCTACTTAAGAAAGAAAGTTCAAGCATTTTTCGTGTCTATGGTCATTAGAAGAATTTGGATGGTTCAATCATATTGGCAAAATTTGACACACATTGAATTACCAATTAAAAATTTGAAAGAGTATCTTGCTTGGTTTTTGAAATTCAAAATGAATTTTCAAAATTGGTCTATTTTGTTTATTGCCTAAGAAAAGATTATTATCTCAATCTATCAAATGATGACAAGGTTTACAAGTTGAAATTCATGCCCCTTAAAAGATTACTACTGGTGAGTGAAGTTATTCAAAAGGATTGAAGCATACGAGTGGATAAAGAAAGGTGTGAAGGTATTGATGAGTTTGTTTTTCAATAGTAATCACCAATTATTTCAAGATTCTCGTAATTTAAAAAATGTATATTTCCCTTTGGAAAGGCCTTTTGTTTTTTAAGAAACTTTTTGATAATTTTGAAAACCACTTATGTGGGACTTTATTATCAAACAATTGTGAATCAATTTTTATTTTCTTATTTTTATTTTTTTATTATATATTTTTTGATAAAGCATTTTTCATTTTAAGATTTTAGAAATTAATTATATAAGACTGTTATTCAAACAATTGCATAAAAATAAAATTTCATAGAAAAATAAAAAACATTCATTTCTTTTAAAATAAAGTTAAAAAATATTAATTTAAATAACTCATAGGGACACCATACACATGTCATACACAAATGGTTAAAGGTTTAAAAGAAAATCATCCTATCCTAATTTTTCAACACTTGAGACCTCATTTCACATTTCAACTCTTCACATTTCATAATTAGATAGAGTCAACTTTCATTGTTCTATCAAATCTGGAGTCAAAATATCACTATTGATGAGATTTTCAATCTTTTCCTTTAGTTGTTTGCAATTTTTCAATCGAGTGGTCAATTGTCCCCGTATGATAATTACACTTGCTATTAGGATCATAATTCTTTATTGATGGATTTGGTGTTATTTTCGAAGGCACAAAAAATAGGTATCAACTTACTATTAGCCAAGGTAAAGGGTGAGAAATAGGGATTAGAAAATTCTCTTAATCGTTTCTTAGTCTTTTCTTAATTCCTTGTTGCTTAAGTGGTAGGCTCAAGTGTGGGAACAAGATCTTAAATGGTCATCTGAGCATGAAGATTTGCTAAAAAGCTCAGATGCTAGCTTGGTTAGCAAAAATATGGACTTTGAGAGATACTGCCTATGATCAGGAAGTGGGGTTGATGAAAAGGATAAGGATTGCATAAGATAAAATTCTTAGGTAAATGCCTTTCAAGTATGACTGCTTGCACCTCCCCTTCTTTCTTTTCTGATGTATTTTCCTTTTCAACATCAATTGCATATTTCAACTTAATCCTACCATTTTTTATTGCATTTTCTATCATTTCTTCGGTAATCACCATGTCAACAAAGCTTTTTGAGATATTCTCAATCATTCTTTTGTAATAAGGAGTGTTTAGAGAATTGATAAGTAGAATAGTGATTTTTTTCTTTAACAGGGGTAGTTGTACTTGGGCTATTACATCTCTCCATCTATGCATATATTCTTTGAAAGTTTTGGTCACTTTTTCTCATTGTTCTATAGAGATAACCTATCTGATGCCATATCTTCATCATGCTTGTGTTGTGCTAGGAAAGCCAAGCCAAATTATTCCAAGAGCAGATCTTACTTTGATCTAGCTTGGCATACTACCTTGCTACAAACCCAGTAAGACTATCTTGAAAGCAATGGATCAGCAACTTATCATCATGAGTGTAGCTTATCATCTTTTGGCAATATATGGTGATATCTGTTATTGAGCATTTCGTTCCATAATGCTTCTCGAAGTCAGGAATCTTAAACTTTATAGGGATAACTAAGTCAAAAACTAGGCTAAGCTCATAGACATCAATATTTTCGAAGACATCACATTTTTCCACTGCCTTGAGTCTTTTTTCTAGCAACTTATACTTGTCTTTTATGTTAGTTTTTCAACCAGCTGAGTTATCTGAGGTATCCCTTTCAATTTTTCCCTTTTTTTAGGATCATCTAGGTTAGGTATCACAATGGAATCATAGGGGATAAGCCTAGATTGACATTATCTGAAATGAGGGCAACTTGGTAGAAATGTCAATATGAGGTTGATGGATTGCTGGAGGTGCTTATGACATATAGGGGTCTTGAACATATGGATAAATGTATGTAAACATATGTGAACCCAGATGGATACGATTGTTCTTCAATAGCTGTTTCCTTTCTAGCCCTATGTGTTTCAACAATTCCTTTTTCTTTTATCAAACCTGTTAACACCTATTATAATTCTTCCAATTATTTATCTATATTCTATTATATTTTTGTAACTGTTTCCCTGATCTCTCCTTAGGCCTTTTCCATTCTGTCCATCTGACTTGCATTTTCATTTTTCGTGATTCTAGTATAGGCTTGAGTGTTGTAAATGTGCAGATTTAACTAATCTTATTTCTTAAGGCACATTATCCTTGAACTTTTTATTAATTACCAAAAGTTAAAAGTGCATGACATGAATTTTATTATTAAAACTTTCAAAAATATCTTTTTGCTTTGAAGGTTTAATAAAGGTATATTCACAATCACCGTTCCTTATCCTTAGCTGGCATGAAAAACAAAGGATTCAAAAAAATGATGCGTGATATGCAAGTGAAATTTTATTATTATTGAGAATGAGCTTAAATTCCATCCTATATTCAAGTCGAGTTATTTAAAGACATTCTTTTACCTCAAAAGTTCAATGAAAGCATATTTGCAACCATCTTTCTTTTTCACGAGTTCTTTTAGGCATGCCATTATTAAAACAAATGAAATGTAAATAGAGACGTTTATCCATTGAAAATTCAAGTTAAGAGAAGTTTTCATTCATTTTCAAAAGTTTCAAGTTTACACATTATGAATCATCTTAGGAATAGGGCCAAAAAGAGCCAGACTCGCTTACACTCTTTCTTGCCTCGTCTAAGAATCTAAAAGAAGTTGACTATGATTGTTGGTGGGGACAACCCTTTGCTTGAAGGCTTCTACTTTTTATTTATTATCCTAGCCAACTTGACTATTGCCTAAAGCATTGCTTGCTATCTTGGCATGGATCGATGAAGGATTCTTGTAAACAACTGGTTTCATTTTGGCATCAAAACCCAAATATCTGACATTCATCAATCTTTGTACCCTATATTTCAAAGACATGCAATTTTTCAGAGAATGGCCCATAATGCTGGTATTCATATCGAGCATTAGGGTCGTACCATTTAGGATAAGGTGGTTTGAGGGGTCTAATAAGGATAGGGGCAATGGTGTAATTTTCCCAAAATAATGGGTATAAATCTATGTAGGACATGGGAATTGGGTCAATAAAGGTTTTTCCTTTGGTATTGGTAGTGCGAGAGTTTTTCTATTCTATAGTTGAGTTACTTTGCTAGAAAAATGGAGGAATAGTTGGTGTTTGAGTGAATTGGTAAACTCTAGGTCAGAAATTGGGTTGAGAAAGTGATGGTGGGATAGCATGCTGAACAAGTGGTTATGAAATGTAAGGTGATAGGCATGAATTTAGGTGTAGAATTCTCAAAAGTTGCATAAAGTTTAGGGGCCTAATCCCAAGTACTTGGAAAAGAGGTCGAAAGCGATTATGAGAAGAATTTAGGTGCGAATTTGGACATAAGATAGTTGGTGAGGGTTGTTTGAAGCCCGATGACTCCATCTTGGAATTAGATTTTTGAGTTCAATCATTTGTGTGGCTAATTCACCCATTCCTTTCTTAAGCTCACCCAAACTTTAGTTACTGTTTGAACCTCCCAATGCCTTGTATGCTTAAAAAAAAGTGTTGGAACCAACATGAGCCAATTGATCTTGATTTGAAGGAATCAGAAGTGATAATGGTCCTTAAGGAGCAACAACCTTAACCATACCACTACCTTTAACCATTTCTATCAATTGAGCAATCTGTTGTTTTATCTCCTAAAGCTCAAGCCAAAATTCCTCTTGATTCAACTCTAATGCACTAATCCTTGATTCCAATTGATCTCCCATTTTCACTATTTTGATTCCCACCAAGACGGATATTTTATTCCAAGAGTTAGATGAAATTTTATATTATTATCCATATTGAATGAATGCCACAAAACAAATTCTAATTTATATGGCACGTAGAGCATGTTTATAAATATGATGAGGATTTAAAAAAAAAGTCATGAAATGTAAATATGCTTATGACAATGGATTTTTATATGTACAAGGCCCTAAATGATAATAATTTCCATCACCCACGAATGTGTGTGCAAAAAATGTAATGTTCTATTACAGGGATGGTGGGGTATGTTCATGTGAAATGCAATGTATGTTTTATAAAACCTTATTATTCATGGATCCACATGTATGTAATGCAATGACATGTTTACATAAGTGATGAGATGTATATCTATGACTAATGCAACATACTTGTATGAAATGCATTGACCTATGATGTGCATGAGATATGTCTACATAGAATGCAATATTTGTGTTATGCTGGTTTAATGAGGTTAACAATGCTTTAATATATGTAATGAGATGAAGTGCATGAACTACCAACTATGATGTGAATGGGATGCATGTATCATTTATCAACACGTGTTTAAAATGGAATGCATATACTATCTATTGATATGGATGAGATAGAATGCATGTATTATCTTGTTATAATGTGCATGACATGGGGTACATGTATTATCTTATTATTTCCATCATTTTTTTAAATGATAAGAATATATGCAAAAGATCAAATAAAAATGTGAAAGATAAAATAACATTCAAATTTAAAATTTTCTTGTTTCCTTTTTTTTAAGGAAAAGCAAAAATTCAAAAATGCATATTTTTTTATCACACAAAATAACTACGATTCAAATATTTTTTTATTAATTTATATTTGGCCAATAAACAAAGGATTTAAGAAAAACCTTTATTTTTTAAAAATGTTGTTCATTTTTTTGTTTGTTTGTTGGATAATGCTAAAAAAAATATCTTCATTTTATTTTAAAACATTTTTTAAAAAAGCAAATTTTGGATAACCTCTATCATAACGTCTAGATCCATGGACCTATCGCTAGACATTGACTTGAAGAGTCACCACCAATCTTTGTTTAGGTGCGATTGACCACCTAACTGAATCTGTCCTTTTTTAAAGAGAAATCCTAAGTTTGACTTAGGTATCTTTAAAAGGTAGATTCAATGTCTGCAAAACCAGAACTAGGTTCAAGAGTATGGTTATGTGTGAGGAAGGTTATAGCATCCCCATAATGCCCATCAAAAGATGATACCAGCTCAATTTCGTGTTATCTATTAAGCCTTAAAAATCTTATCGAGTAATTAATTATTGCAAATTATTCTTAATTGACTCCAATACTTTTGGTAGAAAATTAAGAAAACGTTCTCACCTTAAGAGTATGCAAGGAAACTCTTGTTTCTCTAGCACGGGCTCTATCATCGAATTATTTAACATTTAAAAATATTTTCGAGAAAAGAGAAGAAAAAAAAATAATGCTTCAACTTTGGATAGGGATCCTTTTTATTATGTTGTTTTATATATAAAAAAAAAAAACTCATGCTTTTATACAAGGAAAATTGATATTTTCAACTTTTTCTTAAAAATATTTTTCCTAAAAATTTTATTTTCGAGAAAAATTGATACTTTCAACTTTTCCTCAAAAATCCCTTTTTAAAATTTTTATTTTTAAGGAAAATTGATACTTTCAACTTTTCTTCAAAAATGTTTTTTTTTTTAAATTTTATCTTCAAGCAAAATTGATACTTTCAACTTTTTCTCAAAAATACATTTTTTTGAAATTTTTATTTCCAAAAAAAGTTGATACTTTCAATTTTTCCTTAGAAACACTTTTTTCAAAATTTTATTTTCAAGAAAAATTGATACTTTTGACTTTTCTCAAAAATACCTTTTCAAAATCTTTATTTTCAAAGAAAATTGATACCTTCAACTTTTCCTAAAAAATATATATATTTTTAAAAATTAATATTTTCAATTTCTTCTCAAAAATGCTTTTTGAATTTTTTTTATTTTCAAGAAAAATTGATACTTTCAACTTTTCCTCAAAAATATTTTTTGAAAATTTTTTTTTATTTTTAAGGAAAATCGATGCTTTCAACTTTTCCTTAAAAATACATTTTTTGAAGTTTTTGTTTTTAAGGAAAATTGATATTTTTAAGTTTTCCTCAAAAATATATATTTTTTGAATTTTTATTTAAAAAAAAGATTGAAAATTTAAGGATGTTTAATTAAATAAATAAATTATTTCAATTTAATCAATAAATAAATAAGGAAAAATAATAATAAATATATAAATAATAAAACAAAATGAAAAAAAAACCTTTGGCGTGGCTCGGTTGAGTTTGACTGGGTTGTGGCTCTAGAGACAAACGTAGCTAGACAACTTGGTATGCGGCTCAGTTTAACGGCTCAGCAAGAAAGAACGAAATGGGTCAGCAGGTTTAGACGCTACTGGTCGAGTCAGATTTTGGGCAACACGTAGATCCTACCCACTTTTTGACTTTCCAAAACGACATCGTTTTGTATAGGTATAAAAGGTAAGAATTCCCCCTTTTCTTCAGATGTTACACCTTCTTTCTCTCTTCTCTTTTGTTTCTTATTTTATGCGATTTTCTATCATCGTTTTTCGTTGAACGTCATTGAAAAACTCATCGACTTTTGGGTTGTCCTCCGAATTCTAGAAATAAGTTGCCAGAAACTAGGATTTCAGCCAAAAATTCAGCAGAAAACTTAAATTTTCATCGAAAAATTCAACTAAAATTTGGAATTTCCAAAAAATTTCAAAAAAATGCAAAAAAATCCAAAAAAAATTTAATCCCCCAATTGAAACACTGACTTCCCCAGAAAACCTCCCACTAAAAACTAAAGCTTCTTCGTAAAATTTTTAATTCTGATTACTCATCTCTTTTTTTATCTTTTTTTCCCCTCAGTTCTTGTGATTGCTGGCTCTTATATAGGCCTTCATTCACCAAATTACACGAGGATTTGAAAATCAAAATCCTCTATCTTGTAATCTATTTTCCTTGGTTTTAAAACAGGATCCCTTTATCCAGTTTCAAAAATTCAACTTTCAATAGAGCTTCACTATAACTAAAACTCTATTTTTACTTATTATTATTATTTATTCTATTAACTTTATCCAAAGCCCATCGAGAAAACAGATTTGGAAGATGGGTGTCTACAGTTGCCCCTCTTTGCATAATTTTTGTGAAACAGAGATAATGCAAAGATGTAAACACCTATCATGACCTTATTTAAGAAAGATAACACTTTAGGCATAGATCAGATTGAGTCCGAAATAGAATGGCCTGAAAATGGATCTGACATAAGTCAAAATCCAATATAAAATGACCCAGACCAAATCGTAGCTTAAAATATATAACTTGGATTAAGCTAAAGAAAGATTTGACATAAGTTAAAATCTGAAAACAAAATGACTTGGATTGAATCGAAGTCTGAAACAAATAACTTGGACTAAGTCGAAAAAAGATCTAGCATAGGTCAAAATTCGAAAACAAAATGACTTGGATTGAATATCTGAAATGAATATCTTGGACTAAACTGAAAAAAGACCTGACATAAATCGAAGGCCAAAAACAAAAGGACTTGGACTGAATCAAAATCTGAAATGAATAACTTGGAATAAATTGAAGAAGGACTTGACATAAGTTGAAACCCGAAAATAAAAGGACCTGGACTAAACATAAGTTTGAAATGAATAACTTAGACTAAGCCGAAGATGGACCTGACATAAGTAGAAACCTGAAAACAAAAAGACTTGGGCAAAACTGAAGTCTAAAATGAATAACTTGGACTAAGTAGAAGAAGGACTTGACATAAGTCAAAACTCGAAAACAAAAGGACCTGGACTGAATCAAAGTTGAAATGAATAACTTGGACTAAGCCAACATACATTAGTACAGGTTGTATCAAAAGTTTAAAACAACTATCACTTCCTTCTTGATGACTTCAATCATCTATGATGTTGAAACACCTTCCTGTAAGAGCAAATCTCATGACATATATACAAAAAATGCTATGAAATGCTAATTTTCCTAGAATGCACAAAATGTTATGAGATGTCAGGCTTATCTAATTATGGTAAAAAGATTCTCAAGCTCTTTTTTGTTTTCATTTATTCGCCAGTTATAGATCCTTTAACTTCTGAACATATTCGGTTAAGGAATTAAACTATCATTGTCTTTTAGTTTATGCCAAACTGAGATCACCATTTCACTAAGTTTCCATTGCCTTTATTTCGCTTACCCATGCCACTCTTACCTTTCTAGAGTAATGAAGAGAATTTTCATATCATTATTCGTTCATTCATCATCATTACAATATAATGATAGATGTAAAGTAAATGCACATTTCTTCTGACTTGGGTAAAGGGTAGACAAAAAAAAATGAAAATAATAAAAGAGGTTAGTGTTGACATAAAAAAAGAAATGGATTTTATTGATTGAATGGGACTGAGTTACAAAGAATGGCTAAAATGGGCTATCAAATAATCATGATCAAAGTAACCTAGAGCTCTTCTTAAAAACCATCCAACTGAAGTCCTTAATCAAATCACACTTACCCCTTGTGCTATGAAAGTAATGTCTTGAACCTCTATGCTACCTTTTTAGGCTTTCACCTTAGATATCCTATCCTGATTCAAGCTACTCTTTGGGTTTCCATGGTCGACTAGTAATACCTTGCCTTCATAATTTATCTTACCATCATATGGCCACTTGCATGAGCTCCACAGTTTCCGTCATGAACTTTTTCCATGATATTTTGTACTTTTGTTACATTCACACATCTTAAGAGAACTAGATCTTGATTCCTCTTATACAAAATATTTTTGTCATGAAAGAAACCCATGGCCAATCTTCTAATGATCCTCTTGTCATTTTTAATTGCATGCTTTGGGTATTGTTGACTCTTTAGATACTATAAGATGTCATTATACCAAGGCTTCCTATCAATCTCCTTTTTGACATTTGAGCAATGTGTTAGGAATTCTTTCACATCTAACTTAATGGGTTGAATTTCAATATCTGGCTTCACCTTGATCATAGCTGCCAGTATGGCCAAGGCATCAGCAATTTGATTATCTTCCCTAGGTAGATGTTCAAATTGAACCTTTTCAAACTGTTTAACCAAATCAGTGATATACTTGTGGTATCTAATCAACTTTGCATCCCTTGTTTCCCATTTTCCTTTTAACTAGTAAATAACCAAGGTAGAGTCTCCGTAGGCTTCTAATACTTTGATTTTTCTTTCAATTGCAGTTTGTAAGCCCATAATATAGGCTTCGTATTCAGCCACATTATTAGTGTAATTGAAGTTCAATCTAGCTATAATGGGGACATAATTTCCTTTTGGAGATATTAGGATTGCCTCAACTCCACATCCTAAGGCATTTATAGCTCCATCAAAGTACATTTTCCAAGACTACTCAGCAAGCTTTTCTTTATCAACTTGAGAAACCACCATAAAGTCTTCATCCTGAAAATTGAGCCTTACTGGTTCATAATCATCAACAGCCCGTTTCGTAAAAAATTCAGCTATGGCACTTCCTTTAACCGTTTTTTGAGTTACATAGATAATATCATATTCATAAAGCATTACCTGCCATCGAGCAATTCTTTTAGATAGCAAAAATTTTTTGAAAACATATTTGAGAGGATCCAATTTTTCTATGAGCCATGTGGTATGGTATAGCATATACTGGCTAAGTCGACAAGTCATCTAAGCTAAGACACAACACATTTTTTCCAATAAGGAATACTTTGACTCATAGTCAGTGAATTTTTTACTTAAATAATAGATGGCTCGCTCTTTCCTGCTTATTTCATCCTATTGCCCTAGTACACATCCCATTGAACTTTCATTCATTGTTAAATACAGAATCAATGGTTTTCCTAGAATAAGGGGTACCAACACAAGCAGATTTGATAAGTATTCTTTGACATTGTCAAAAGCTTTCTGACATTTGTCACTCCATTTTCCAGAGCTATGTTTATGAAAGAGTTTGAAAATAGGATCACATTTAAGATTGAGCTGAGAAATGAATCGAGATATATAATTTAATCTTCGTAAAAACCTCGTACCTATTTTGGTGTGCATAAAGGTGACAAGAATTGGATGGCCCAGATCTTATCAGGATCTATCTCTATTCCTCTTTCACTGACTATAAAACCTAATAGCTTTCCTGATTTAACCTTGAATGTGCATTTTGATGGGTTCAGTTTTAGCTAAAATTTTTTCAACCTCTCAAATAATTTTTTGAGGTTGGCAACATGATTTTCTCCTTCTCTAGACTTTACGATCATGTCATCCACGTACACTTCTATTTCTTTATGCATCATGTCGTGGAAGAGAGTTACCATAGCTCTTTGGTAAGTGGCCCCAACATTCTTCAACCCGAAGGCATTACTTTGTAATAAAAAGTTCCCCACATAGTGACAAATGTAGTTTTCTCCATGTCGTCCTTAGCCATCTTGATTTGGTTATACCCCGAAAATCTATCCATAAAAGAAAATATGGAGTGTTTGGCCGTATTGTCTACTAAAGTGTCAATGTGAGGCAAGAAAAAGTTATCTTTTGGGCTTGCCCTGTTAAATCCTGGTAGTTGACATACATTTAAACTTTTCCATCTTTTTTTGGTACTAGGATTGTGTTTGCTACCCATTCTGGATACTTAGCCACCTTTAAGAAACTTGTATCAAACTATCTTTTCACTTCTTCTTTGATCTTCAATAACATTTTAGGCTTCATTCGTCTTAATTTTTATTGTATCAGCTTACATTTTGGCTTTAAATGTAGCTTATGCTCTACTATTTTAGTACCAAGTCCAGGCATGTCTTAGCAAGACTATGCAAAAATGTCCACATATTCACAAAGCAACTCTTTTAACCTTTGCCTATAATTCAGAGGTAATGATATGCCCATTTTAAGCTTTTTTTATTATTATCATCTCTCAAATTTATTAATTCTATATCTTCTTGATGAGGTTCAATTGGTTTCCTCTTTTGTTCTACCAATTTCACTAGGTTAAGAGGTAAAGTGTCATCATTTGAGTCCCCTTTCATGATCAAGTTCACCAGTATAGATTGGATTTTCGAAGTCAAACCCTAGGTTACTATCATGATTATCTTCATATTTATTTTTTGGGTACCTAAGAGTAAGTGAGAAAGGAGAAAAATTGGCAAGATGTATGGAATCAAATTCAGAGAATGGAAAGAAGAAATGAAAATGCAACACATCAATCTTTTATTGAAATGAATGAATAGCCCATACATAAAAATATCCTAGTATTTTTGGGCAAAAGCACAAGGATTTTATTCACTACATTACTTTTGGAAAGATTCAAGGACAATAAGCTACTCAATAATCTCCCAATTCTTCAACTTTGAACCTTGTAGGGTTGGATACACCAGCAGCTCTTTATGTTGACTATCAAATACTTCTCCTTCCACTATTTGAATGGTAAGTTCAAAAAAGGATTCTTCCAGCCCCATATCTAGATTATCATCTCTAGGATAAATACATCCCCTTGATTGAAATGTATCATAAAATAAAGAATAATCATCTTTTCTGACTCCAGCTTCTATCTTTAAATTTAACCATTGTTTTTTCTTTCCTACTTTTCATTAGCTTCTCCTTATTCACCTTGGTAGGCTTATACTTTAAGCCAAACCTCTCATTATCGTTGATCACAGCTAATAATTTCTGAATTCCCTGTTGTTTCTTTCCTAGTCCTTTTCTAGGATGCCACAATTTCCCAGTTGTCTGCTTAACAACCATCTTGGTAGTGGTTGACAATTATGGTGTATACAACCTAGATCTTTTGTTGACATAAGTTGGATTAACCAACTCAAAGGATCTATAAGAACACTCTACAGCCTTATCTATGGCTTTCACATATGGGGTATTTGTTGGCTGAGTCACAAGTAGGTCTTCTTCTCTTGACACAATTACCAGCTTCCTTTAGACAATGAACTTTATTTTTTGGTGCAGCGAGGATGGGACAACGCCTGCCATGTGGATCCATGGCCTCCCTTATAAATAGCTATATGATGGTGAAATATCCATCACTTAAAACTTGATGTTGAAATTGCATGGCCTAATCTGTAGTTGTATTTCAATATCACTTACCACCTCATTCCTAGCTCTATCAAAAGCTCTAACGACCATGTGGCTAGTTCTCATGTAAGATATGTCATTGGGCAACCTAGCCAGGGTGGATAATCATATTAATCGCAAAGCTGTTGTCAATAAGAACCTTTGCCATTGTATGGCTTTTACATCTAATTGTAATATGCAGAGTTTTAGTATTTTCTCTCCCTTTTGGAGGGATCTCATCATCATTAAAAGTAATATAGTTTAAGGTCACCAAATTCCTTACAAGGTTATCTATGTATTCCATAGATACATTATGGGATATATATGCTTGATTTAAAACTTTCAATAAAGTATTACGGTGAGGTTTTGAATTCAACAATAATGATAAAAGTGAGATCCTAACTGGCATTTTGTTTAGCTATTCTACCACACTGTACTCACTATGTTTAATTAACCTCAGGAACTCACAAGCCTCTTTTTCAGAAATAGGTTTCTGGCATTCCTAACTTGGTGCTGCCATAAGATCTTTTCTATTCCCTTCTTCCTCTCTAACTTTTGCTTTTTCCTTCTTCACCCTCTCTAACATTTCTAGGAAATAACACCTTCCACTCCTAGTCATGCCATCCACCCCAGTTATATTTTCCATATCAAAATTACTTGACATATCTTCTTCTTTTGATCCTGTCGTTACAACGTCATAGTTGTATTTCCATGGTACCACCTTATTACTCTAGTATAGGAAAAGACTAGGAATTTTAAAGGTTATAACTGGTTTAGAGGTGGGTTGACTTTCCACTAGGATTAGCTTTCTGTAATTTATTATCACTGGTTTTAGCATGGGCCTTGAAACCTACTTAGTGGTGAATATCTCTACATTTCTTGAGCCTTCCTTATCTTCGTAAAACTCGATTTAGAATGAATCATCAATTGCTGCAATATTTGGTGAAACTGATCATAATTTTTGATCAAATGCCCTATAGCTCCCTTATGGTATTTACACCTTTGGGTTAGATTATACTCTCTATGTAGGTATGTGGGTCTACTAGGTACAATATTTCTACCTCTAACAAAGCATTAAACACCTTAGTTAAAGGGGTTTTAATCTCATCTACTCTCTTTTTGATCCAGCTGGTTTGATCTTTATGTATGACATTAATTGTTGCCCTAGTATGGGTTGACAAAGGATTGCCATTGACATTAAGTGCCCTTTCTTCTTCAAAACTTATCAAACCTTTCTCTATCAAGTTTTGCACCTTATGTTTCAAAGAAATGTAGTTTTCAGTGGAATGGCCTGTAACCCCATAGTGGTAATCATAATGAGCATTTGGGTCATACCATTTAGGGAAAGGTGGTTTCACATGATCTAAAGGGACACAAGCTACTAAATTTTTCTCCACGAGCTATGAAAGTAAGTCTACATAGGGCATGGGAATCACGTCAAATGTGATCTTTTCGTGATTGTTTTGTGATCTTTTTGAATTACTTGGTTGGGTATTTGGTTTAGGGACAAATCTTACTTGAGGTAGGGCAAATGAGTTGTATATGTGAGTGAGTGGTTGTGGTTGAAGCATAGGTCAGTAAATTTACTGGTATGATGGTTGATATAGGTAGTGGGTAGTGGTTACTTGGGCTAGATACATAGGCTAGTTATTAAAAGGAACATAACTTCTAATCTGTTGGCCCTCATAACTCATAGCATGAGTGTCTCCTTCTTTCTTCTTGGATGGGCCACTTTTCTTTCCACCAGTTGTGTCTCTTCCATCTGATTTGTCATTCTTAATGGCATTTTCAATCATTAGGCCTAATATAACCATGTCGGCAAAGTTTTTCGTAGCATTTTCTATTTATCTTTCATAATAGGGTGACTTAAGAGAATTGACAAAAAGCACTATTACTTCTTTCTCTATGAAGGGTGGTTAGACTTGAGAAGCAACATATCTCTATCTTTGAGCATATTGCTTGAAACTTTTTGTGGTTTTTTTCTCCATACTTTATAGAGAGAGACGGTCGAGTGCTAAGTCCATTATGTGTTTATATTGAGTTACAAATGCTTTTGCCAAATCATTCCAGGATCGGACACGAGCTTGACCCAACTACACGTACCATCTCGTCGCGGAGTCTATAAGGCTATCTTGAAAGACATACATTAATAGTTTTTCTTCATGAGCATGAATTGCCATTTTACAATAATACTGGTAACTTGGGTTATCAGGCATTTAGTCCTATCTTATTTTTCAAATTTAGGGACTTTAAACTTTGGTGGGATGACGACATCTAGGATTAAACATAATTGGGCTATGTCCATAGAGCTAAAATAATCTATACCCTCAATGGCCCGAACTCTCTTCTCCAAAATATTCATTTTCTATTGGGAGCTTGACTCTTCTATTACCTTAGAAGTTTTTGCTTTCAACCTTTCTTTCTCTTTAAGGTTATCAAAATCGGGGACCTCAATTGGGTTTACTATCTTTACCCCAAAAATGGGGTTAGTGTAACTATGATATGGCATCTAGGGATAGGTATAAGCATATGCCCCAAAAAATGGTAGGTGTGAGGCATGTGTTTTCTCAGAAGATTGGCCTTGGTTTGGATCGAACCTATAAGGGTGGAAAGGATCTACAATATCTTATCTTTTATTCGGATTAGGGCTCTCTTCTACTATCTTATCCTTATCCAATTTTTTTAACATTTCCATCATTTTTGTCAACTCCTCATTTATCTCTTTCTGAGCCTTCTCGATATTATCTATACGGATATTTTCTTCCTGTTCCATTTGCCTTGCTTGTGATTGAGTATTATGTGGGTGACATATAGGTTGGCTTGAATTTGTCGACGGTTTAGCTATCCTTGAACCTTTAATACCATACCTCAGAATTAGCAAGTTTATATGACTATCTCATGAAAACCTAAGATGGTTATTTTGTTAAATGTAATGAATGAAATTGTAATGAATAAAAATGCATGCGTACAAAAACGTTTACCTTAAGACAATGTTCAAAAGATTTCATTTATTCCAAGAACTCTGTTTACATAGAATTTATCATCTTAGAGTTATAACCATAGAATAATTTGATTTGCTTATATTGGTCTCTTGCTTTTTCAATGAAATTTAACAAGCGCTGTCCATGTTTCCCTACTGGGGCCACCACTTGCTTCAGTGTTTCTGCCTCTTTGACCATTTCTTTTGCCTTACACACCTCTTTGCAAATTTGGGTTGTTAAGTGCATAATATACCTCTGTCTCCCTAAGTTGTCCCTTTTACCACACTATACTTGGTACGATAATTCTCTATGCTCTCTGGCCAATGCAGAGATATATTCTTCTTGTTCATTCAACCTTTGTCGCCACCTGCTTAAGTAACTATTCAGTATATTATTTTTTATTTGCACTTGGGTACTTTTTTCCTCCAATTTAGCATGTTCTTGCTTCAATCATTCATTTTCATTAGTCAGCTCAGCAATTGTTATCTCATTGGCTTTTACCTTCACACATAACCTATTATGTTCTTGGTGTGGCTACACTAGGTCTTTAATAGTTGTATCGCGTTCTCTAGTAATCTTACAAACTTTGACTTCATGTTTTTTAGCTTTATCTTTCCATTGATCCTTTTTCTCTTGAAGTTTTTAGATTTCTTGCTTTAGCTTATCTTTTTTGATCTTAAACTCTTTTTTCGTAAGCTCTACTTTTGATGGTATTTCTTCAAGCATTTCTCCTATTGGTTGTTGAAAATCTTCAAGAGTGAATACTACTTCATGTCTTCATCTTGCTCTCTAAACCAAGTACCCATGAGTGACCTTATCAGTGAACGGTCAATGACTCACCTTATGAGGGTTTTTTCATGCTTTAATTACATCGTTCATCCTCTGAAATGCTTTTGGCTCACTATAAGAAAAATCTTATTGATAAAGTTTATGTGACATTGGAATGAACTATTCCACCCCAAATTGTCATTTCACTAATAGTGGTGCATAACTTGTTGCTCCCTATAGACCTAAAAGTGGAACCATGGTGTTATCCCCACATTGATATATCATGAGTTCCCTATTCATCCATGGAACCAACCATTTTATCTCAGTGCTAGTCAGCTTTTGTAAGAATGCAACCCATTTTTTTTAGACTTTTGTTTTAGCCACTCGCTTTCACAAAATTTTTTAATTGGAGCTCGATTACAAAAATAAAGCTTTAAGAAAGCACTTCTTTTACATTTGAAATGACTTTTCATCCATAGATACAATAGTTGTATACAGCTTGTAAAATGTCTCTATTCTGGTGACAGTAACTCAATAATCTAATAGTCTTTGTCAATATCACCATTGAAAGGTTACAGCTATTGATCATGCTTTCAAAGAAGTCAACCACTGCTATTTCAATACAACCCAAAACCTTCAAAAAAATCACCATTCCATATATGCCTAAGGCAAACACATCTAACCCTCGTTCCTCATCGGCATGTTGTACTAGAAAATCATGAAAGAACTTTCAAGGTAAGCAAACTTGTTCTTGTTTCTTCTTTGTATGAGAATCCACAATCTCCTTGTTTATCCCTATAAGGTGGGCCAGATTCTTACAGAATCTTAATTTGTGTTTTTTGACATATATCTTGTTAGGAGCCGTAAGGTGAAGACCCAACAAAGTTGAATATTCTTCAATGGTTGATGTCATATCAACTTCATTGAAGATGAAACACTTGTATAAAGGATCCCATAATTACACTGCAGCTCTAATTAATTGATTCTCAACATTCACTTCAAGAAGGTGTGCTGTATGTCCATGTCTCTAGCAAGACTCCTCTTATCTTGATGGACTCATCTTTTTCCATATATCGACCAAATCCTCTAGATTGTTTTGCTTGAAGAGGATGGATGTTTCTTGAGACAAGGTAGAAGCATAGTCGATTGGTAGACAATCGCCCTCTTTTTGTTGGATCTTTTCTAATTGAACCTTTATTTCGTTGGGTGACTCACATGGAGCTAATACAAATGAAGAGTAAAATAGTCGTTCTATGGAGTTCATGAAAAACTTATTGTTGAGGACTGTCTTTCAGGCAATGTTCTTTATGTAACTTTATAACATAAGCATGAATCATGCAAACATGAATAAGAGAAGAGGTTAGTACATCGAATAAAAAGAAATGAATAAATTAATTAATTAATTAATCAAAACATCACACATAATAAGAAGAATGAATCATATGATTTTGGTCAATTCTAAAGGGAAGGAGATGGCTCTATCTTTAGGCTTGATGCTTTTAAGGTTCACTATATGTGGTTCAAGGTTGAAGTCTAAAGGTTTTTGAATTGCTCTTTATATCATCATCGATCACATACTAGTAAGACACCTCAATCCTCATCCATTACAGGCTACAAACGAAAAAGGTTCAATTTGAGTGGGAATATTTTGCTGGCCACTATAGAGGCATTAAAACCTCATGAAAGCATAGGTATTTTATCCCCTCCTAGAGGGATAAAGCTCGAATATAGAGCTCATGTTATGCGCATGCATATGGATGACATAGTTGGCAACATAAATAAATAAAACGAATGAGAAAAAAACCTTTCAAAGAATTCAATTTTATTAGGCTTTTTGGATAACATGAATTTATTTGCTAGCTTGACTCTTGTTTATCCCTAGCAGAGTCACCAAACTGTCATAACATCTAGATCTTGGATCAATTGCTAGACATTGACTTAAGGAGTCACCACTAATATTTGTTTAGGTGCGAATGGCCATTTTTTTAAAGAGAAATTTTAAGTTTGACTAGGTATCTTTAAAAGGTAGATTCAATGTCTATGAAACCAAAACTAGGCTCGAGAGTACGATTACGTGTGAAGAAGGTTATAGCACCCTCACAATGCCCATTGAAAAATGGTACCAGCTCGATTTCGTGTTATCCATTAAGCCTTAAAAATCTTATTGAGTAATTAATTATTGAAAATTGTTCTTAATTGACTCTAATACTTTTGGTAAAAAATTAAGAAACTTTCCCATCACAAGACTATACAATGAAACTATTGTTTTTCTATTAGGGGCTCCGTTATTGGATTATTTAACATTTAAAAAAAATTCCAAGAAAGGAGAAGAAAAAAAATAATGCTTCAACTTTTGATAGAGATTCTTTTTATTATGTTGTTTTATAAAAAAAAAAAATTATGCTTTTATACAAGGAAAATTGATACTTTCAATTTTTCCTTAAAATTGTTTTTCTTGAAAATTTTATTTTCAAGGAAAATTCATACTTTCAACTTTTCCTTAAAAATCCCTTTTTAAAATCTTTATTTTCAAGGAAAATTGATACTTTCAACTTTTCCTCAAAAATACCTTTTTTGAAATTTTTATTTCCAAGAAAAGTTGATACTTCTAATTTTTCCTCAAAAACACTTTTTTGAAAATTTTATTTTCAAGAAAAATTGATACTTTTGACTTTTCCTCAAAAATACCTTTTTAGAATCTTTATTTTCAAGAAAAATTGATACCTTCAACTTTTCCTCAAAAATATATATTTTTTAGAAAAATTAATATTTTCAATTTTTCCTCAAAAATACTTTTTGAAAAAATTTTTTATTTTCAAGAAAAATTTATACTTTCAACTTTTCCTCAAAAATACATTTTTTGAAGTTTTTGTTTTTAAGGAAAATTGACACTTTTAACTTTTCCTCAAAAATATATATTTTTTTAATTATTATTTTAAAAAAATCATTGAAAATTTAAAGATGTTTAATTAAATAAATAAATTGTTTCAATTTAATCAATAAATAAATAAGGAAAATAATAATAAATACATAAATAATAAAACAAATGAAAAAAAAAACCTTTGAAACGGTTCGGCTGAGTTCGACTGGGATGTGGCTTCAGAGAGAAACGCGACTAGACAGCTTGGTATGCAGCTCAGCTCAATAGCTCAGCAAGAATGAATGAAATGGGTAGGTGGGTCTAGGCGTTGCGGGTAAGGTCAGATTTTGGGCGACATGCAAATCTTACCCACTTTTTAACTTTCCAAAATGGCATCATTTCATATCGGTATAAAAGGCAAAAATTCCCCATTTTCTTAAGATGTTACACCATCTATCTTTCTCTTCTCTCCTGTTTCTCACTCTAGGCAATTTTCGATCATCATTTTTTGTTGAACATCATAAAAAAACTCGTCAGTTTTTGGGCTATCCTCCGGATTCTGGAAATAAGTCACCAGAAACTGGGATTTCAGCCGAAAACTTGCTAGAAAACTTAAATTTTCATCTAAAAATTCAACTAAATTATGGAATTTCTAGAAAATTCCAAAACAATACAAAAAAATCCAAAAAAAAAAGTTTAATCCCCCAATTGAAACACTGACTTTCCTAAAAACCTCCCACTAAAAACTAAAGCTTTTTCGCAAAATTTTTAATTCTGACTACTCTAATTTTCTATCTTTTTCTCCCCTAGTTCTTGTGATTGCTAGCTTTTATATAAGCCTTCATTCACCAAATTACATGAGGATTTGAAAATCAAAATCCTCTATCTTGTAATCTATTTTCCTTGGTTTTAAAATGAGATCCCTTTATCCAGTTTCAAAAATTCAACTTTTGGTAGAGTTTCACTAGAACTAAAACTATATTTTTACTTATTATTATTTTTTATTCTATTAACTTTATCCAAAGCCCACCAAGAAAACAGATTTGGAAGGTGGGCGTCTACAACCTACGAATGAATAAATACATGTCAAAAAAATATTTTTTTCTTTTTTTTTAAGAAAATGCTTTTCTTTTATTATCTATTTCTTCTTTTCCAAAATTTTAATTTTACCCATGTCATTATTAATGCAAATTGTATTGGAGTTTTCTAATTTGGGGTAATTTTTACAAAAAGGTTAGCAAGGCTTTACCTAAAAGTGGTCCCTTAAAGTTCATGATATGCTAAGTAAGGATTTATACGTCTAAAGGTTCCCAAATTATTTTTCACTGATGTCCACACAGGACTAGTAAGGCACCTTAACCTTCACCCATTTTAGGCTACGAATAAAAAAGGTTCAATTTGAGTGGTAGTATTTCGCTTGCCATTGCAATGGTTATCACATCACGAGCGCATAGGTACTCTATTCTCTCCTAAAAGGGATAGAGCTCAAGTATAAAGCTCATGCATAATGTGAATGTGGCCTATGTGAATGAAGAGATATAACATTGCAATATCTATCCTACATGCCCCATAATTTATTAAGAATAATATACATAAAATATAAATAATGGACAAATGACATAATTTAAATGAAATGCATGTAAATTTTTTTATTACTATTGTTATTAAAATCAAGAAAATTAATGTTAAATACCAATTAATACCATTAGGTCAAAATTAAGGATAACACATTATTAATTTTTGGCCTAACGTTTTAAAAAAATGACATCCCCAGTGAAGTCGCCAAGCTATCGTAACGGTTTTTAAGGTCCGCTAGATGATTTTGAAAATAAAAAAAAGTCACCACTAATCTTTTTTGGCTAGGTATGATTAGCCACCTATTAAAACTTACTTTTTTAGTAAAAAATTTAAAATTAATTCAAACTTTATGAAAAAGATAAATGTTTTAGGTTTAAAAAAATAGCTTAGGTTTGATAGTTGGTTATGCATGGGAAATGATTAGCCCCCCTATAGCATCTATATAAAATGGTACTAATTAATTATGTGTTATCCATTAATCCTGACAAAAAATAATCTTAGTTTCAGTGTTTAAAAATTATTTCCTTTATTTCCTTTATTTATCAAAATTTTGGCTTTTTATTCTTTTTTATAATTAGCTTTTTTTATTGTTATTCTATTTTATTCAAAAAAAATAAATTAGAACCTTTTTATTGAAAGAATTCTAAAAAGGTTCCAATACATTAGTAACATTAAAATAACTTTTTCTCACTTGAAAATTTCTTAGGCATCGTTTCTTGAAATACCTTAGAATCTTATCATCGAAGGGTCATATTTATTTTTCATAAAAATAATATCATGCATGCAATGCGAATGACAATATATATTGATGCACATTTTAGTTTCCTTTTTTTTAAAAATTATTTTTAAAATTTTTTTATTATTATCATGTGAAAAAAAGAGAAATTTTTATTATATTAAAATTTTTTTATAAATACTCAAATATATTGGTGGTGTTTAAAAAAAATCTTCTTAGCTAGAGATTTTTAAAGCACACTACTTGGAATACCTTAAAATCCCATCATCGGGCAAAATTCTCTTTTCCCTCATTTTTATTATTTTTATTAATAATTTTAGTTAATTTTATTTTTTTATAGAAAAAGGAAAATTTTATTGTATTGACAACATTTTATAAATACTCCAATATGTTGGTAGTATTTAAAAAAATCTTCTCACCTAGAGATTTTGTAGGTATTACTACTCAAAATATCTTAGAATCTCATCATCAGATAAATATTTTCTTTCTCACATTTTTTAATATTTTTATTTCAAAATTATTATTTTTTATTTTTTTGCAAATTTAAAATTATCAAAAGTCTAGAAAGCATTTATTATTATTATTATTATTATTATTATTATTTTATAACGTTTATTTTAATTTTTAATAAAACTATAAAAAATGTTCAACTTTATTTTTCATCACTTACCTTTATTTATTTTTTTTTTGTTTTAATTTTTATTATCATTAGTATAGAAAACAACAAATATTTATTCTAGCAAATTTGAAATTCTAAATATGCATAAATAATAACAATAAAACTAAAAATAATAAAAAAAGTTAAAAATAATTAAATTTAAAAATTAAAAAATTAAAAAAATTACTTGAATTGGACCAGTCAATAGTCCAATCAACATCAGTTCAATTGGACCAACTAGGGCCTGAATGGGGAGCTAGGTCAAGTGCACAGATCTCAGGTCAAGTTGCTGGGTCACGTGCGGATCCTTGGGGCTAAAATAGTGCCATTTTGGTCCCTTTTCACCTATATAAAAGCTTTAAAAAAACTTTTTAGCTCATTTCTTCCCTCTTAAAAAAAACACATTTTCTTCTCTCAGCCAAAAATCCCAAAGCTAGCTAGTATCCTAGAAATAGGCTGCCATTTGGTTTGCCTTCAGTGATCACCAGCTGTCATGCCAAGCATCGAAAAGAACCCAAAAAAACTTAAAACCTCATTTTGCCTCCTTTTTCTATTTTCAACCTCTTATTCACCTAAAAACCTTTCAATCTCCTTAGATCCAGGCCGAAACCTTTTTAGTTTCACCAAAAAAAAAATTTTCCTTTTTTTTTCTATTTTTTTATTAGCATTGTGTACCCTATTCCTAAGGGTTATGGTTTTTTTGGGTTTATTTGGCTTTATGGGTTTTAGGCTATCAGATTTTTTTTGGGTTTTTTGTGTTTTCTAGCAAAGTATTCTTTTTGGCAAAGCTTTTTTCTTTTGTTTTTCTTTTGCCTGATAAAGTTTTTTTTGTGGTTTTTGGGGGTAAAATCTTATCTTTTTTGGTTTTTTTTTAATGGTTTTCTGTCGTTTATGGTTGTGAAAAAAAAGAGGCTATTTGGTTTTGGTTAAAGTTGATGTTTGGTGGTTTGCTGGGGAGTAGTCGTTGTTGGGTTTTGCTGGTGACTAAGGGTTAGAGATGTGTAAGATGTTGATGGTGCTAGGTCAATGGCTTGAGCAATTTTTGTTAATTGGGGGAGATGGATGTTCTGGTGGGTGCTTGACCTAGTGTTGGCGAAATGTAGGAAAAGCTAGAGCTTGGGTTGTGATGGTGAGGGCTTTTCTTTTTTTTTTTTGGTCTTGTGGGGTTTGATTTTTATGGTAGGCTATGGTGATTGATGGTGCCGATCTTGGTGATGGTCGAGGGTGGTGACTATTGTTGGTGTGGTTAGTGTAGGTAAGATCTATTCTTTAGTGGTGATTAGGTGGGTTATGGATATTGGCGAGAGTGGCAAAGGGATTTTTGCCACTAGTCTATGAATGGGCCATTAGCATGGGGTTGATTGGTTAGAAGGTAATGGTGAAAGCTTGCATCGGGTTCCTATAGGGATTGGTGTGGGATTTGGGAAATGCTAAAGTTAGGTGGTGGTTTTTGTAGGGAGGCCAGTTTTATGATGGTCGATAGGGCTTGTATAAATTGAGACCAATGGTTGTTGTGGGTAGGAAAGCAACTGGGTACACGCAAAGATTAAAAAAATGTTGGAACCTACTCCCCCTAGTGTTTGGTGTTTGTGAATTTTTATCTGTAAATTTTTCATAATGGACAAAAATAGTAAAGTGTGCAGGATGAAAGAGCAAGGAACTATGGACTATTGTGGCCAGACCCAGAATTGGTAGTGGCTGTTAGCCACTTTTCCTTTTTTTTGTAATTTTTCATTCATTTTTTATTCAATTTTCAATTAATTTAATTAATTTCAAGTAAATAAAGAAATAAAAATGAAATTGGGATTAAAAAATTAATCTACGCCTAAAATTGAAGCGAGGCTTGAAAAATTGATTTGGGCTTCCATTAGACCTTCAAGCCTTATTGATTCAATTTTGACCCGAATCGGATTGGACTTTGGGGTTTGAGTTTTAAATCAGATTAGATTTTAATTCGTATAAAACGATTCTGGAACAATTAATCTAAGATAAACCTAAAACATGTTAATTCAATTAAAATGCTCAAATTAATCCAAATTAAATTATTCAAATCGAGTGCAAAAATCGATTAAAACTGAATCGATTCAAACAAAATTACATATTTACAGGCACTAAGAAGATAGCTACTATATCCATATTTTTTGAGGCAATGCCATATAGATTGAACGAGAGTATAAGTTATACCACTATGATCATATAGCTTTTCTATATTATTTATGTTCATAGAGACGTTTAATTTTCTTTTTATAAAGTTTATGCATCTTCATAAACAAAAATGTATCCATTTCGAATAATCTATGTGTGAGTAAGTGACTTGGTAACTATTTTTTATACATGACTAGTGATGTGATTTTGTTTGCCATTTATTTTACTTTTCACAACCCTTTCTAAATTCATGTATGGAACATTATGTAAACATTTGTTACATGCTGTATCTTTTATACTTAATTTGACTTACAAAAGACATGATTACATCTTTATAGTTAAAAAATTTTTAATCGATTAATTAGAGTTTTAAAGTCATCAGATTTTCACATTAGATGTATAGAACTTGCATTTATATTTTAAATCAAATTCTATAGTGGAGTGTAAGCTAAATATCTTCTCTATATGGAAAACACTGTACACAAGTTTTCTTTTATATAAATATTTTCAAGAAAAGTTTACTTAAAAGTCTCTTTAAAGAGTTGATTTAGATGAATAAAAATGTTTGCAGTTGGAAAAAGTCTATGCTTTTCATACCAAAACTTATAGTTACTGGTGCCAGTGCATATGCTCGCCTTTATGACTATACGCATATCCATAAGGTAAACAACTTTTTCCTTGACTTGCAATACGAAAATTTTGATTCAAAATTGAAAAATAGAAAGACTAATTTTGATTTATTGATAGGTCTATAACAGGCAGAAAGCAGTTTTATTGGTTGACATGGCACATATTAATGGGTTGGTTGATGCATGTGCTATTCTATCTCCTTTTGAATATGCAAATGTTGTGACATTAACAACCATAACACATAAGTCACTTCACGGCCCGTGTGGTGCTACGATCATTTTTAAGAAATGAGTGAAAGAGATTAAAACCAAAGTACAAAATATGATAAAGTTAGTTTTGGTGTGTTTCTCTCTTTATTGAATGGACAAGAGGAAGAAAGATTTAGTCAAAAAAAAAATCCTTATGTGCCATACCTTAAGCATCACTTTTGTCATAACTTTCTTATCATTTCTGATTTGAGATTCTAAAGTGTAAAGCAAGCACAGTGACTTGTTCAATTTTTTTGAGTTCCATCCTATAGGTGATGTATGATTTGGAAGACAATTAATCAATCTATCTTTCTTGGACTTCAAGATATAAGAGGAATGCATTATCGAAGCTAATGATATTAGCATTGAACTGACTCACCCTTCTTGAATTTTTTGTCTTTAATGCTTTTATGTCTTTAATTGCTCTTAAGTTTTTTATTTTGTTCTCTTTTCTTACTATAAAATTTTCAATTAGTTTGCTTTTATTAGAGAGTTATATTGTTATTTCTCTTTCATCTATACTACATTCAGAAAGTTGCCAACCAAGTAACTTCTGCATGAGACAATTTATTTTACCATGGTTTTGAAATGAGCTTTTTACACCTGTGTTATTGGTTTTTTTTTTTAAGACTATTGTTTAGTTTTTTTTTTGTTGCTTTGGTATTTAAGATTTTTTTTCTTTTTTTATTACTTTAAATCTACACATGCTCATATAATGAAAATACACTATTTAGATATTTTTTGTTGAATTTTGAAGGAACAAAATCATACATGACTTGCATCTTCTAAAGCCAATTTCCTATATTTATACTGCCTATTCATTGATTTTTTTTTAATTTATTGCAATATCATTACTAAAATGTGCTTTCATTTATAACTTAAATTATTCGATTGCTAATCATATATGTACAGTGAAGCACAAGGATCCCTTCTATTGTAAATTAATATTACCCTAACCTAATAAAATTCTTCTTCATTTTTTAATTGTCCTAACAACCATCATTCCACAGCCATCTTTGTGCATCTACAGTGCCGTAATGTTTGCACCCTATAACAAGCCTATTTTGTACCTCGATGCCTGTACCTTGCACCAAAGCTTGGAACATTTGCACATAATACCTACTATCATGGTCAGGCTTTAGTAAGCCTTAGTACTACTATGACTGACCCTAGGTTGAGTAACGAACGAGGCCCTATGATTGGGTCAGTGGTCCTAAAGCTATGGATGGGAAATGTAAGCCTTAATCCCAAGATGCACAAGTAAGTACAAGCTAATGTACAGGTATTTAGAAACCTGGTTGCCAGTTGAGTGCTCTTAGTTAAAACCATGTGTGGGTACTTTCGAGTAGGTTGGTGGAGCAATGAGTGGAATGCTAGTATTATTGGGGCTAAGAGCCAAGTCACTAGGCCTTGAGTCAACTGAAAAGGGTTTTAAGATGGTTGAAGAGAAAAATATCCTTATTTTAAACATGCTTACGATTTTTAATAACATAGCTACAAAAGCTCTTACACTTTTTATAAGAGGATGTCTGGTGTCAGCTCTCTACCACCCTATTGGCTAGCTTGGTAGGTAAGGGCCTAGCTAGTATAAAATGAGTAACTTTTAGGCACATGTGGAGTTTAGGTGGCTAGCTTGGTAGGCAAGGGCCTGGCTAGTCTGAAGTGAGCAACTTCTAGGCACATGTGGTGTCTAGGTAGGCAGGCTTCATCAGGTTATAAGTAAGGTATGATGTCTTTCACGTCATGGTAAACCTCGAGATGATTAAAACCGACTGGCCTTATATCACTCTTTTGTGTTAGATCGTAGGGTTAGATGGTTACATTCACTATACCCTTTGGTTTTTCCTCTTTAAGTCGAATCGATAAGTAACCAAAGATCATGCATGGGTGCTTATATAAGAGGGGCATTGATGAGCCTGAGAGATGAGTGGTCTAGTAAGCAAGCACACTACTAGTCCTTTGTGCTGATTCGATAGAGATGTATTGCTACTAGAATAGCACACCCAAGTAACTCAAGGTGTTGTAGGCATAATGTTAGGTGTTTATCATATGCACAGGTAGCCCTACGTAGGGCTAAAGGTCGATGCCCTAAAATATATCTTCGAGGGAATAAAAGGAACCTAGTATGGTCCTAGACTGGCTTATAACCAACTTTTATATTGTACCTTAAGGTTCTAAACACTAAAGTTCAAATGGTGTAAGTAGGCATGGTGTTAGGTTCTCACCATGCATTCTTACCATGCTAGATTGGGTGATCATCTCGAGAATTGGCGCTATGTGCCTCTTACGAGTTCCAAAGGGATAGGTGCTCGAGAACCTTGATACTTGTGGGCATTGGGTCAAGGTTGAGGCCCTCTAAAAACTTCTGGGCTAATAATGGTGATAGGAGTTTGGTTCTTCCCTATTAAGTTTAGAAATGTTGCAAGAAACCCTACAAGGTCAGAGCTAGAAAAAGTTTATGGGTATACTACTTGAAAGATCAATAAAAATCTATCTATGAGAAAATGGACATATGAGAGGTTAACCTTGACTACGAGTAGTCTTAGTGCTACACGATCATGTGGTTTTGGTACAAAAAGTGCACAGCCCATGACATAATGGTATCAAAGGCAAATTAGGCTCAAGCATGGGACTAAGGTGACCCTAATCGAGGGCATCATAATGATATATCGAAAAGTACTAAGCTTAAAGCAAGCTATTCAGCTAGAAAACCATATTGTTGCTATGTGGGATTAAGATTGAGCTAGTAATTCATGTTGTGGGAAAATTGGCCTTAATACAAGGCCTTTAAGAAGGCTCTTGGATGCCAAGAGAAAAAGCACAAAAGTCTAGCCTCACCTAGCAAATAATGTTGACTTATGTGGACATACAATGTCTTTTAAATGGTGGATAACATATGAGATCGAAATGCAAAATAGGTTACACCATGAAATGGTGTTAAGTAAAACCATAAGGGTCAAAGTAAGTTTTATCTTGTGGGATATGAGTTATGCGTATTAAGATGATGTTACTAAAATGTGCACTTGTTATGTGTTGTAAGTGCCTAATGGAGTAAGAAACAAGTGTTTGGGGTCCAAGCGTGAAGCCCTCTACAGCAGATGACTTAGAATTGGATAATGATTGTCATTTTGTGTCCACAAGGCCTGATGGACATGAGATATGGTGGTCAGTGGACCATTAGTTTGTGTTGGTTAGAAGACCAAGCCAGTTAAAGCTAGCCAATAAGTATGGCCATATGAGGTTATGCTAGTTAGTGGACCATATTTATGCTAGCTAAGAGAGATGTCTTTATAACTTGTGATGGTTAGTAGACCATGATGTTGTTTAGTTCGTGAAGCAAACAAGTGGGAGTTGACCAGGGGACAAGGTCATATGAATTGTATGGGTTAGAAGATCGATCGAGTTAGGTGAGCTGATGGTATTGAGATTCAAGTTTCATCTGGTCAGTGGGCTAGACAAGTATGAGCAAGGCAGAGATTGGTCGATTGGGTTGAGCTATGGGACATTTTGAGTAAATGTAGCTAATGAAAGTGGCCAAGAATTTAAGTATTAAGTAGGTCAATAAACCCTGAGATTAAGCCAGTAAAAAAACCTCGTGCTTAGAAGGGATCAGTAGATCTTTAAGCATTGAGTGGGCTTTGAATTACCCTTTAAGCTATGCCAGTGTTAAGGTAAACGAGTTATGGAACCCTCATTAGGGTAAGGCTACGTGTAAAATCAAGTAAAATTTAAATAAAAGTGGGGAAGGCTCATGTTTGCTTGTGGTATTGAGCCACAACAATGAAGCCTATGAGACATCTAAACATGTGATTGAGTTTGAGATAGCGATGCTAAACTGTTACCATGAGGGGTGGTTAGCTAAAAGGCCACACCTAGAGAGGTAACTTTGGAAGGGCCAATAGGACCCAAGTTGTGAGATGACCAAAGTGTTTGAATGCGATCGTGCTAGGGTCTATTATGGGTGGTGTTGTATAAATGCGGTTAACCTAAGCATCATGTCTAGAAGGGCACATTGAAGAGTCAGTGCCATAGGCATGTGGTTGGTATGATAAGTCACATCTAGTAGGGTGCATTAACGTATGGCAAAGTCGGTAATCATTCATTCAATTGATAGTCATAATCAACAAGGATACCTTAAAGTCATAATAGTATGTGATTATAGGTGAAGTCGTGCAGTGGCACTTATTGAGCAACAATTTGAGTTTAGTGGTCAAATGTGGAAATAGCACAGAGGTGTAGTGGAGCTGGGATAAGATCCTTTTATATTGGCAATGGACAAGTACTATGTAACTGCCTTATTTGATGAGATCATGACCTAATCCTTAAAGGCATAAGTGAGGGACATATGAAAAGATATCAACTATGTGCAATAAGTAAGTTGGGTGTGGTCTTGGCATCGATAAGGGCATCGACATATAAGTGGCAGAGAACGTTATGGTCAAGCCTTGGTGAGCCTTGGTCCTACTATGATTAACCTTAAGTTGAGTAGCAGATAAGGCCTTGTGATCAGGATAATGATCTTAGAGCAATGGGTAGGCAATGTGAGCCCTAGTCCCAAGATGCGCGAGTAAGTGCAAGCCAATGTGTAGGCACCTTAGAGCCTAGTTACCAGTCAAGTGCTCTCAGTCAAAGCTATGTGCAGGCACTTTCAAATGGGTTGGTTAAGCAATGAGTGGAATGTTGGTATTATTAGGGCTAAAAGGCAGGTCATTGGGTCCTAAGTTGGCTAAAAAGGGCCTGGAGATGGCTGAGGAGAAAAGTATCCCAATTTTAGACATTTCTATGATTCCTGGTAATATAGCTGTGAAAACTTCTACACAATTTATAGGGGGATGTCCGGTGTTAGCTCTCCATTACCCTTTTGGCTAGCCCAATAAGCATGGGCTTAGTTAGCCTTAGTGAGCTACTCTATGTCTAGGTGAGAAAGTATCATTGTTTCATGAAAGTGGCACAGTGTCTCTTTGAGTCATGGTAAATCCGAGGATGGTTAGGGTTGGCAGGCCTCATATTGCACCTTTGCATTAGACTATAGGGTTAGATGGTTACGTTTGCTATTCCCCTTGATTTCCCTTCCTTGAGCCAAATCAATAAAAAACCAAGGATCATGCATGGGTGCTTATGTAAGAGGAGCACTGACGGATTAAAGGACGAATGGTCTAATAGGTAGGCATGCTACTAGTCCCTTATGGCGATTCGATAATGGTGTGATACAGTTGGGGTAGCACACTTGAATAACCAAGGTGTTGTGGGTATGATGTTGGGTATGCATCTTGTGTGTGGGCAATCTTACGTTGGACTAAGGGTTAAGGCCCTAAAATATATCTTTGAGGGAATGAGGGGAACCTAGTGTGAACCCAAGCTAGCTTGTGATCAACTTCTGTGTTGTGCCTTAAGGGTCCAGGCACTAGAGTTCGGATGGTGAGAGTGAGTATGGTGTCGGGTTCTTATCATGCTAGATTAGGTGATTATATCTAAAATTGGGGGTGTGTTTCTCTTATGAGTTCCAAAAGGGTCGATGCTAGGGACCCATATTGCCTATAAGCATTAGATCGGGGCTTGAAGGCCCCTAGAGACTTGTGAGCTGATGATGGTTTTGGGATTTGGATTCTTCCCTATTGAGTTTGGGAATGTTACGAATGACTTTATGGGGTTAGAGCTAGGAAGGGCTCTTGGGTATATGGCTTAAAGAATTGATAACGAGTTGTCCACAAGAAAATGTACATGCGAAAGGCTGACTTTAACAATGAGTAGTCTTGGTGCCGCACAATCACGTGGGTTAGGTATAAGGAACGCATGATCCATGACATCTAGCCTATGCATTCCCAACACCTCATCAGGGATGAATCTAGGATTTATATTCAGTGAGAACAAATTTATTATATTAACAACCAATAATAATAGTATAATAATTTTATATTTACATACATTTTTTTGTTTTTTTGTTTTTTTTTAATTTTTTAATATATTCATATACCTTTCAATAGTATAAAAGACATACAATTAAGTATTTCTTTTATAGTTAATGAAGTCTAAAACAAAAAATTAAAAATTTTAGATTTATTTCTAAGAATTCTTCTTACTGTTTTGATATTTTAGTGAAAACAAAATATAATAATCATTAAAATTTTGAATAATTTAATAATAGTTAAAATTAAATTTCTGGATTCCCTTGATCCATCCTTGGCCGCATGCCTATTAATTTCGCAGCCCTTCATTGGAGCAAGCCCGCACTTTGCACTCAATTAGGTTTATTAGTTTTTTTTTTAATTATTTTTAGGATGTAACCTTGCTTTTATTTTTTAGATTTAGGGTAAATAAGTTTATGCGTTTATTAATTGTGTCTTTTATTTTCCATTAAATGGTTTCATTGTCCAATTTGTTGGCTTTTATATTTCTATCTAATTGTATGATTTAATTTGTTTATAGGTTTACTGAAAAATGTCTATTAGTGAAATATTAAAATTTTAAGGAGAATTATAAGAATTCAGTTACTGCATTTTCAGTGAATGTACATTTAGGTTTAAGTCACACCTATTTATACTCAAAGTATGCCTTCTAGTGGACTTCTAATTATGCTTACTTCATCTAAATCTCCATTAACAAAAGTAAAAAAGTCCAAGAAGTTCACCTCAGAGTCTTTGCAGCACTTTGAAAAGAAAACCATGAAAGATGTGGCCCTATGTGACTATTGCAAAAATATTCTTAAGGCTTATTAAACTATGAATTTTAGTTAGTTAAGTTGTTTTTTGTATTTGAAATTTGAAAACTTATTTATTGTTAATCTCATGTGAACTATAATTTTAATTTTTATATTTGATTTTTAGATTTAACTAGGTTTTTCACACCCGTGCTTTGCACATTAATTTCATAATTAGGTAGTATTAAAATTTATGAAATTTTGATAATTATATGATTATATATATATTGTATCATCAATATCATATTTTTTTTTTTAATATTATACTCAAATTTTAAACATAAATATGAAAATCTCAAACGTAAAAATGGAATAAATTATTCCCTTTGTCCTAACAATTTGAAGATAAATGTTAGCTTTATTGTTCTTTTAGTTATTTATAATAAAAAAAATATTGTTTGCATTATGAATTTATTTTATTTAAATTTTATTTTTGGTAAATGATGTATTTTATTTATTTAAAAAGAGAAGAATATCTTATTATTATTATTACCAACACTGCAAACTATATATTGATAAATACAAATGCAAAATTAAGCATAAAAAATGTTAGTGAAAATCTCATATGCTCACACATTACACTATTAATTTGAGTAATAAGATGTATTATGAATTTTTACAATTTATAATTGCACTAAAATCTATATTTCCTAAGAGGCTTTTTTTTTTTTTTAAGAGTTGAATCCAAGAAAATTCATTCATGCAATCATGTTGCATTTAAATTCATTATAAAAATATTGTTAGGACTAAAATTCTCAAAAATTGGTTTATATTATTTATATTTAAGTAGTTTTGCTTTATTAAGATTTAATCTAAATATTATTTGTGAAGCTTTTAATCAAATAACATCTTATACATAAAAGAAAATACATAGACATGTGGAGAATAACAAGTTTTTAAGTTTTAATATAATTGTATCTTAAAATTTATTCAAAAAAAATTCACTACCCCTTACATAAAAAATGATCTTGTGAATCACATTGATGAATTTGTAATTCTAATATTAAAAAAGACATGCTACTACATAATTAGTAAAAAAACTTAGATAAAATATTTTTTATTTTTAATTAAAAAATTATGCGACTCAACTTTATTAAATCCAGTAAAAAGTTTGAGTGAAAAAATAAATAGTACAAAGAACATTTATCATTATTTATAAATAAAAGGATCAAATAAAAATTATTGAATTTAATTATCCAATTAAAAATAAAAAATAAATGTAAAACAATATAATTTTATGAATTATTAGACGAGGAATTTAGAATATATAAAAATTTTAATTAAAGCGTTGTTGTCACACATGATAACTTTTTTAATATTTTAACTTTGTCTAAAAATTCAAGCGAACTTGTTCCACAAAATAAAAATTTTCAAACTTTAAGAGACAAACAAATTACTTACACTTTTGAAAATAATTCCTTTTAATTAATGAATTTATCAACAAATATATTTGTTAATGATCATAAAATTAATTATATAATATATAATAAATATTAATAATTAATTATGATAATTGATTTTTTTAGCTAGCTTTGCCTTTTTGTTTTCTTCAATTTAAAACTAATATTTATCTATTAATTGTGTTTTCTTGACTTTCTTTACCCTTTCATTTTCTTTTATTTTAAAAATAATATTTATTAATTAATTGTATATATTTGGCTCTCTTTATCTTTTCATTTTTTTTAGTTTTAAAAATAATATTTATCTATTAATTGTTATCATTGCTTGTGTCATTTGGGCTTTATTATCTTTTGGTTTTTTATGATATTGAAGATAATATTTATTTATTTAAAATTAGATTAATTGTGATCATTGATTGTGTTTTTTGGACTTTATTTGTTTTTTGATTTTTTTATTTTAATAAAAATAATATATATTTATTAATTGTGATAATTAATTCTTTTTTTGTTTTTTTTATCTTTTGATTTTCATAATTTTAAAGAGATATATTAAATTAATTATGTATTGCTTTCTTTACCTTTTAGATTTACCTTTTCATTTTTTTTCAATAATATTTATCTTTCAACTTTGGTAGTTTATTATTCATTTTTGTTTTTTACCTTTTCATTTTCTTTAACTTTAAAAAATATATTTATCTATTACTTATGATAATTGATTGTGTTTTTTGATTTGTTTTTTACCTTTTAGTTTTTTAAAATTTTAAATATAGTATTCACTTATTTGAAACTGGACTAACTATGATAATTGAATGTGTGTTTTGGATTTTATAAATGCCTTTTGATTTTTTTTATTTTAATAAATATAATGTCTGCATTAATTGTGATAATTTATTATTACTTTTTTTTGCTTTTTTCTTTTTTATATTTTAAAGATATACATATTATATTAAATGTGTATTGCTTTTTTTTTCCTTTTACCTTTTAGCTTTCAACAGACTTAAAAAAATATAGTCATGTATGTATATATATTTTACACTTTTTATTTATTTAATGAGATTTTCAAAAAATTTTCATTAATATGCATTTAATAAATTCTATAATAGGAATAAAAAAATGCATAAATTTGCCAACAAGAAGAGAAATATATTTACAATAGTAGTCTTACAAATATAAATTGCATAATAATAATTTATTTAGTATATGATTGTCGTAACGTATCGGTCTGGAGACTCGATCGCTAGACGTAAGAATTTAAAAGTCATGAAAAATATTGAGAGTCGCCACCAATCTTTTATTAAGGTGTGATTCACCATTCAAAAATTTCATCTTTTTAATAAAACAATAAAACGGGTTTAAAGCTTTATTAAAAAGATAATTTTAGTCTATGAAAACATATTGGGTTTGGGAGTCAATTATGTTTGAGGAATGATTAACACTCTCACAATGCCTATAAATTTTGTACTAATTAATTATGCGCTACTTGTAATTTTGGATAAAAATGGTTTTCTATATAAAATTTAATTATAATTCCTTTTTGTTTATTTAAAAAAATCTTTTATTAAGGAGTATTAAGGAAATCTTCATATTAAAAAAATACCTTCAAAGTCTCCAACATAAAGGCAAAATTTGAAAATAGTCTTTCTATTTAAGATTCATTATAACATTCCTTTTAAAAATAAAATAACATTTTTTGCAAATAATAATTATTGATGACTCTCCAATATCTAAGAAGAATACCAATCAATTATATTTCAAGAATGCTAGTTTAATTGTATTTGTTTAAAACAAAAAATTTTAAGAAAAAAACTTTTTTTGTGATAAAACTAAGGTTGGCAGCCCAACTTGGAACTGGCGAGTTCTGACTCGACCCGAACCCATAGGGTTGATTTTTTTTTTTTTGAAAATCGAGTTTCAGGTCAGGTAAGGTATTATTAAAGGAAAATTAAGGTCGGGTCGAGTTTGGGTTTTAGGCAAACCCGACCCGACCCGACCTGATATTATATAAAAAATTAATTTTTAATTATTTATTTATATATTTATATTTTAAACAATAATATTTTATATTTTAAAAAATAATATTTTATTAATTTCAGGTCGGGTCGGATTAGGTACGATTTATACATCAGGTTCGGGTATAAAAAATAAAATAATTTTTGGGTTGGGTACGAGTACGGGTTTTATGGTTATAAAATCGGGTCGGGTTCGGGGCGAACAAAAACCCGCCCTGACCTGACTCGTTGCCAACCCTAGGTAAAACAAAAGAATAATAATATAATTAAAATTAAACTAGCATAACTAAAACAAATATATATGTATGCATTATAAGTAAAAACATATGCAAAATGATGATAAACGTGAATTTAAGAACCAAGATTTTAAATATAATAAAACCACCCGGACTCCCAAATAGCTAGGCGGAGCTTGGGTGCAAATTTTTATATTTGAAAATCTCATCCCATTATTATTATTAGTTAATTTGACAAATTTATTTCGAGCTACAAAAATGTATGAAAATTCTTTAATGAAATAAAATTTCTTAAATATCTCAACATCTAGGCAGTATTCGGGAATAGATTATTTCATAAAAGGTTTTCATTCAAATCCTTAAAAATTTAAAATTTTTAAGAAAACTTTTATGTGGTAAGAAAAAAATGAAAATACAATCATATAATCAATATTAAACAATCATAACTAAACAAACATATACGTATGCATTACGAATGAAGACATTAACTTAAAACGATATATATGCAAAAATGATGATTAAGTGAGAATTTAAAAACTAAGCTTTCAAATATAAAGAAACCCCTTGGACTCTCCAACATCTAGGTAGAGTTTGGGTATAAATTTTTATATTTAAAAATCTCATCCAATTATTAGTATTATTGTATTTTTATAATCAAAATTTCAACAAAATGAATATACTTTTAAGCTATGGAAATGTATGAAAATCCTTAGTGAAATAAAATTTCTTAAATACCCCAATGTCTAGGCGGCATTAAAGAATAGATTATTTTACAAAAGTTTTTCATGTAAATCCTTATAAACTTAAAGAGTTTAAGTTTTTAGGTAAGCTCCGGTTTGAATTTTAAGATTTTTATGAACCTTTCTATAGGTAAACTTTTGGAGCAAACTTGTTTTTATAATTTTAAAAAATTAATTGAAATTTTTTATATACCACTAATTATATTTTAACATAAAACTATTATTACTATTAGTAAAGAAAAATCTTTGAAATGTAAATAGCAATTAAGATATATAAAATGTATTCCAAGGACATAAACAAATTAATTTAAAAGCTAATACATGCATAAAGGAATTAGACATTCAAAACCTTGGCATAATCCAAAAACAAACATGATCATCAAGCAAAAATAATTATGCAAAAAGATGCTTAAATATTCCTACACCCTAATTGTTTTATTATTCATCTTTGCATTATCAACATAATCATCATTATGTATTATTTTTACAGCATGCCATAGCCATTTTCTTGATGAAGGTTAGAAGAAAAAAAGAAAAAAAATAGTAATAATAATAATAATAATAAATCCAAATCCATATACAAGTGAAACTTTCTCTACACCTATAAGTGATTCATGTATAGATTGAAGAAATAAAAGCATAAAAGCAATCTAAGTAACAAAATAATTATGGAACCATGCAAGGCATTAATGTTTCCACTACATCAAAATACTAGGCAAACAAAACAATAGTAGGACTATGCCTTGCATTTGATCTTTTGATCATACATGGAAGCTAGGCAAAAGACCTTGGTAGGACTGTGTATTGCTAAAAAGAATATGGAAAAATTAAAGCTTGAGAGCTTATGCAAAAGTCCCACATGAACAACAAGTTGGCAAAGTAAAAAAAAGACTCAACCCCCCCCATATAGGCCATTTACCTCTTCCTTTTTTCCTTCAACAACCACCACCATTGTTCCTTAGAAGCTTTCGGCTATAAGCTCTTCATTACCATCAGTACACCTAAGTTTCATACAAAGAAAAGACATAAAAGTGATGCTGAAACCTCTACATGCAATAAAGGAAATAGCTTTCCAAATCTGGGTGGAAAAACAACCAAACTGTGACTGCAAATAGGGATACATACAGCATAATTTTATTGTCCAACTGCTTTATAGGTTTCTTTACTTGTTTCAGCTATACTACTAGAAGCTAGCCATAAAGATGGAAGAGAAAGGACCATAAAACCTTTGTGGAATGAGGTCAATTGCTGCTGCCATTGAAAGAGGCAGAAGCTATCGGCAACACCAAAAAAAACATGAAATGAAGTTCTAACCATTTTGTAAAAAATGAAACTAGCAACATAAAATAAATAGAGCCTTAAACTTCATCCATATTCATGCCAAAACTAAAGCATGCAATGAGCAAACAAGAACACTTTGCAAAAAATATTATGATAGGTGTGAAGATGGTGAAGCAAACAATGATCTAAACGGCAAACATATACCTATTTTTTATTCTTAGCTTCCTTTTTTTTTTTTTCAAAGCCTTTCTCTTTTTTTTTAGCTAGCCCCATCTCTAGTATCCTCTTTTTTCCAGCAGCTTCTAGTCTTCTTTATTTGGTAGAGCCTCCAAGAAACCAAGATCTCAATCTTGATCAATGAGGGCCCTTAGATGAAATCTCATCCAAAGGCCAAAGTTTCTCTTTCTCTATTTTTTCAAAGAGCCACCTTTGGCCTTTGGATCAAAATTTAGCAAAAGATCCAATGGTCCACATTAAACATAGCAAAATTTTAATTTTTATGCCCCTCAAACTCATGAAAAGACCATTTTACCCCGAGTGCAAAGTTTTGGTATTTATGGTCATTTTCTTAAAAATCAATGTTCCCATGATCATTTTTGGGATTTTAAAACACCAAAAATTATAAAATATTATGAAATTGAGATATGAAAGGTTTCATAAAATTTCAAGCTCTAAAAATCCAAATTACAAAAATACCCTTATAAGGATATTTTGGTAATTTTATCCTTCTCGTGATATTGTTGCAATTTCAGATGCCCCAAAAATCATGAAATATTATGAAATTAAGATCTGAAAAGTTTCATGAAATTTTAAGCTTGAGAAGGTTAATTTACAAAAATACCCCTTAAAGGGTATTTTAGTAATTTTACCTTTTTTGGGGCATAATGAAAATTTTAGTGTTTCAAAACATCTCAAATTCAATTTTAAACCATATTAACTTTGATTAGGTTTTGAATTTTCAGAATTGATTTGGGTTCTTATCCATTTTAACTAAGTTTTGTGTAATTTTGACTTTGTTTGATCAGATTTGACCTGAGTTGACTTTGAATTTTGAATAGGCAAACTTGTGAGCTTTTTATAGATTGTAAATGGTCCTCTCAAATGGTCTTAGCCCATGTTTGCAAATAAGCCTGGATCAATCATGTTGAAGAATGTCCGGGATAAAATTCAATATCTACAGTTACCCCTCTTTGCTTATTTTTAAGAATAAAAAATAATGCAAAGACATAGGCAGCAATTTTGTCCGGATAATGTTTTCGAGTGAGCAAACCCTTTCTTTTCTTTTTGTTTTGTTTCATTTTTTTCTTTTTTTCTTTTGTTTTTGTTTTTTTTTATTTTTTTATTGGTTTTGTTTTTATTTTTTTTTGTTTTCATAAGTCAAAAAATAAGGGACATCCGGGACAACAACTGCAAGTCAAAAACTAAAGATGATAAGGATTAAACCACAAGTTGAAGAATAAAAATGATAAGGATTAAACCATGAGTCAAAAGATGAAAATAATTGGGATTAAACCATGAGTCAAAGAAAAAATGACGATTGAGATTAAACCATAAGTTAAAGAATAAAAATGATTGAAATTGAATCATGAGTCAAAAAATGAAAACGACCAAGAGTAAACCATGAGTCAAAGAATAAAAATGATTAGGATTAAACCATGGGTTAAATAATGAAAATGACCAAGATTAAATCACAAGTCAAAAAATGAAAACAACCGAGATTAAACCACGAATCAAAATATGAAAATGACCAAAATTAAACCACAAGCCAGAGAATGAAAACAATCAGGATTAAATCATGAGTCAAAAGATGAAAATGACTAGGATTAAACTATGAGTAAGAGAATAAAAATGATAAGGATTAAACCACGAATCAAAAATAAAAATGACCAGGATTAAACCATGAGTCGAAAAATGAAAATGATCAAGATTAAATCACGAATCAGAAGATGAAAACGATCGAGATTAACCACGAGTCAAAAAATGAAAATGATTGGGATTAAATCATGAATCAAAATATGAAAATGACCAGGATTAAACAATGAGTCAAAGAATATAAATAACTAGAATTAATCCATGAATAAAAAAATGAAAACAATAAGATTAAACCACAAGTCAGAAAATGAAAACGATCGAGATTAAACCATGAATCAAAAAATGAAAATGATCGGGATTAAACCATGAGTCAAAAGATAAAAATGATCAGGATTAAACTATGAGTCAAAAAATGAAAATGACTGGGATTAAACCACGAGTCAGAGAATGAAAATGATTGGGATTAAACCATGAGTTAGAAGATGAAAACGATTGGGATTAAACCATGAGTCAGAGAAAAAAATAACAATAGAGATTAAACCATAGGTCAAAAAATGAAAATGATAGGGATTAAACCATAAGTCAGAGAAACACTGATGACCGAGATTAAACTATGAATTAGAAAATGAAAATGACTGGATTAAACCATGAGTCAGAGAATAAAAACAACTAGGATTAAACCACAAGTTAGAGAATAAAAATGACCAGGATTAAACTATGAGTCAGAAAATAAAAATGACTGGGATTAAACCATGAATTAGAAAATAAAAACGACTGGGATTAAACAACAAATTAGAAGATGAAAACGATCAGGATTAAACTAAAAGTCTAAAAATGAAAATGACTGAGATTAAACTGTGAGTCAGAGAATGAAAATGATTGAGATTAAATCATGAGTCAGAAGATGAAAATGACTAGGATTAAATCATGAGCCAGAGAAAAAATGATGATCAAGATTAAACCGTAAGTCAAAAAATGAAAATAGCAAGGATTAAACTACAAATTAGAAGATGAAAATGACCAAGATTAAACCACAAATCAGAAAATGAAAATGATCGGGATTAAACCATGAGTCAGAGAATGAAAATGATTAAGATTAAATCAGAGTCAAAAGATGAAAATAATCAAGATTAAACCATGAGTCAAAGAAAAAATGATGACCAGGATTAAACCACGAGTCAAAAAATAAAAATGACCAGGATTAAATCATGAGTCAGAGAAAAAATGACAACAGGGATTAAACCACAAGTCAAAAAATGAAAACAACTGGATTAAACCACGAGTCAGACAAATAAATACAACTGAGATTAAGCTACGAGTCAAAAAATGAAAAGGACTAAGATTAAACCACGAATCGAAAGATGAAAACAATCAAAATTAAACCACGAGTTAGAAAATGAAAATAACTAGGATTAAACTATGAGTTAGAGAATAAAAACAATCGAGCTTAAATCATGAGTCAAAAGATGAAAACGATAGGGATTAAACCACGAGTTAGAGAAAAAATGATGACAAGGATTAAACCATAAATTAAAAAATGAAAATGACCGTGATTAAACCACGAGTCAAAGAATAAAAATGACTAGGATTAAACTATGAGTCAGAAAATAAAAATGACTAGAATTAAACTTCAAGTCAAAAAATGAAAACGACTAGGATTAAACCACAATCAAAAGATAAAAATAATTAGGATTAAACCATAAGTCAAAAAATAAAAATGATCGAGATTACACCACGAGTCCGAAGATGAAAATGATTGAGATTAAATCATGAGTTAGAGAAAAATGACAACCAAGTTTAAACCACGAGTCAGAAAATGAAAATGACTGGGATTAAACCATAAGTCAAACAATAAAAATGATCAAGATTAAATCACGAGTTAAAAGATGAAAATGACTGAGATTAAATCACGAGTTAGAAAATGAAAACGATTGGGATTAAACCGTGGATCAAAGAATGAATGTGACCAAGACTAAGTTTTGAGTCAAAAAATAAAGGATTAGGTGCTTCATAAATTGATAGACTTGATTTTGAAAATTGTGCTAGAGGTAACATTTCATCTTCAAGATCATCATTCTTGTTTTGACAATGTTGATTCTTTCTGAAGTCTCAAAGAGAAACTGTTAATGCAACTTATCATAAGAAGTATATGATGCATGCAATGATTATGATGAAAAATAAAAATGTAATTATATCATGTGCTTTCATTCATGTTAACTCAATTTTTTAAACTAATTCAATCCTTTCAAACTTTAGAAGCTGCTTCTGATATTCATGACCTTTTGAATTTTTTGTTTGTCATTTAGTTGTTTGTCTTTCCTTTTATTTTGGAAATCTCTGGCTTTTGATGGACCTATTTGACTTTTGTCTATCCATAACCTACTTCGAATTCTTTCTTTATCTTTCTTCTCTTTTTTCTTTCTAATATTTACAAAATTGACAAACATAATCATGATACGAATTTCTATTTTCATCAAATGATACGAACACAAATGTTGATGCGAATGTGAATATCAATGCAAATGTAAGAATATGAATGCTTAATACAAATATATAGGTGACTTTTCCACAATGCAAATATCAATGTTCCTTTTATATAAATGCCTCTACAAATACCTTTCCTAGGATACAAATGCCATGGTGCAAATGCAAATTTCTTTCTTATGGCATATATGCAAGTGATGTAAATACGAATATCTTTTTTATGATGTAAATGCAAGCAATGCAAATGCAAATGTCTTTTTTTTATGACATAGATGCAAGTAAGGCAAATGTTTTTTTCTTTTTGGTGATGTAGATGCACTAGGCTTAATATTTTATCGAGGGAGCCAACTAATTTAGGCTTAAATCTTTCTTTAAAGGCCAGCTAATCTGGGCTTACATTCATTGCAGGTAGCTAATCTGGGCTTAAATCTTTCTTTGAAAGCTAGCTAATCTGGGCTTAAATCTTTTCTTGAAAGCCAACTAATCTGGGCTTAATATTTCATTGATGGCCAGCTAATCTAGGCTTAATATTTCATTAGGGACCAATTAATTTGGGCTTAATATTTAATCAGAGGTTGGCTAATCTGGGCTTAAATCTTTCTTTGAAGGCCAGCTAATCTAGGCTTAAATTTTGTATCATATCTCATTTTTTCAATAATCCCTTCTCTTTTTGCATATCATTGCTTCTTCAACTTTGCAAACCTTTTTTAACATTTTGGTTTTCTATCAAACTATTTTTTATCTCTTTCTTTTTTTTTCTTTTCAATGATAGATTTTTTTCTCTCCTTTTGCCCACTTTTCTTTTCTTCCTTCTAATATTTACAAAGTTGACAAACATAATCATGATACAAATGTCTAATTATGCGAATGCAAAAATGTGAATGTTTGATGCAAACACAAATGACTTTTTCACAATGCAAATGACAATGTTCCTTTCATGTAAACGCCCCTACAAATACTTTTCTTAGGATAGAGATGCTATGATGCAAATGTAAATTTTTTTTCTCTGGTGCAAATGCAAATGTGAATGTCTTTTTTTGTGATGTAGATTTGAATACAAATGCAAATGTTGTTTTTTTTTTTCTTGTGATACAGATGTAAGCAATGCAAATGCAAATTTTTTTTTCATGATGCAAATGCAAATGCCTTTTTCATGATGCAAATGCGCAGGCTCATTTTGTTTTTGCAACATGTAGATTAAATGTCTTTTGCAATTGATGCAAATTCAAAGATTTTTTTTGCTTCATTTTAAAAAAATCTTTGTTCAAAATTTCAAGGTTCATTCTTCACCAAAAATGATCTCAATACCATGTACAAAAATGCTCAACTAATCTCCAAAATTTCCAAAGTAATCACAAAATTGTCCCACATAAAGTGTTTTCATAATCAATAACACATAGCTTTTAAATCTCTTGTAGATTGATGATTACTATTTGGAATGCTTATGGATGACATAAAATTCAATTTTCACTAGTGGGCATATTCAAAGAAGACTAAATGATTACTATTTGAAATATTTGTGGATGAGGTGATTGATAATTCAAATTTTCCACTAATATGCATATTTCAAGGAAGGTTTAACGAGGGTTGCAAGGATTTCTCTTAGGTTCACAAAAAAGATAATTTTTCTAAAACACTTTTCTTTTATTGAAAACATGATACTTCAATGTGCATCAAAACTAAGCAATATTTTTCAAGAAAGATTTGGGAAGAGAAAAAGGGCAAAGTCTTTACTACATAGCGACTCTTTATTATGGATAGAACCTTGGAACTCTAAACTTCTTTTGGGGTCTTAAGAGTGGTTGTAACTCTAAATTGCACTTTTTGGGTTTTCACCTTAGAGCTTTTTTATTTTTAAAAAAAAAAATGAAGAACTTGGTAAAATCTTCAAGGATATAACTCTTCAATTCAAGTGTCCACATTCGATCAGAATGAACTTTTCAGGGTATATAATGTAGGCCAAGGTTCAAGGTTCTAAAAGAATGGATAAATAGGCTTAAAAATATATTATTTAAGGTAGTTAGGCCAAGGATCTTAAAGATCATTCTCTAGATAAAAAGCCATGTGTCTGTCTTTTTTTGCCTTTTTTTTGTCATTATTATTTTTTTTTTATTAACACACCATGCGCTTAAAAAATTTAAACTAACTCGAAAGAGGAAAAGAATTTTTTTCAAAAGGGGTTAACAATCCAAACAAAAAATTATGTAATAAATAGGGACTCAAAAGATTCATGGTCATTTTTCCAAAAGAAACTCTTCTATTCAAAGTCTTCATACTTGATCCAATATGGACTTTCCAAAGGTTGTAATGTAGGTTAAGGTTCAAGGTTATCAAAGAAAAAGATACAAAGGCCCAAAACAAGTATTTAAGGGTATTTAAAACCAAGGATCATTTTTCCATTCGAAGGATACACTCTGAGGTCTATTCCTTTTTGCTTTTCACCCGTTCATTTCTTTTCTTTTTTTTTCCTTTTTCTTTCATTTTATTTTTTGTTTTTTTTTCTTTTTTTTCTTCTTTCACTCAATGGATTCAGAATTTTTATGAACTTTTATATTAGGCTTTTTCCCTCATCACATGGAATTCCATTCGGACATCCCCATTCTTAACTCTTAAATGTGTTCCTTTTTTACCCTCCAGTATAGAGGGTGATCCTTAGTTAATGTTTATTTAAAAAAAATCAATCAAGTTCAAATGGGTAGTAAGGGGTAAATTTCTACATTTATGAGAGGATAATGAAAGATGACCATTTGTCATTTTAAGTATAAAAACTTAAATTGAAAAGTAGTTCCCTTTAGGAAAATGATCTCGAAGAAAGATTTTCATTTTAACATTTCTTTTTGCATTTTCTATTTGGGCTTTTTTTCTTTGAAATTTGTTCAAATTTCCTAAGTGCATGATGTCATAACCATTTTTTCATTTCTCTCTTTTTCTTTTCTCTTTCTCTTTTTTTTTTTGGAATATTTATCTTCATTTTTAGCAACCAACTCCTTGAATTCTATTTTCTTAAAACTTCATTCATTTTTTACCTCGGACCCTCATTTTCGAAATGCATGTTAGACATTCTTAATATCAGACACTTTTCTTAAAATTGGGCTTTTGAAGATATCCTTATTTTGCCTCCAATGTAAAAAGTGATCCTTGGTCGGGGTTCATTTTGAGAACAATAAATTTAATAGGCTCAAAAGGATGGCAAGTGGATAATTTTTCTATAAGAGAAGGATAGAGAAAAATGGCCATTCATCATTTCAAACACGATAACTCAATTAGAAGAGCAATGTATTTGAAAGAATAGACAAAAAGCTCTTCTTTGTTTTTGTTTTCATTTTTTCTTTTTGTTTTATTTTTATTTTTTTTTGTTACAACCATCAATCATTTTTGTGTGACTGATGCCCCATCTTATTTTCCTATACAAGGTTCTTATGACAAAGAAAATCAAGTTATATGGAATGTTTAAAATTTGAGTGCACAATTCATAAAAAAGCTCATTTTGGTTCCAAATTGTCTGGCATTTTAAGGGAAAAAGATATTAAGGCATGAAACAAATTGTCTTAGGCAAGAAGCAATTTTGCTTCTTTTAATCAATGTGCCTTAAAACATGAAACAATGGTTACTTGAAAAAGAAAGTTCAAGCAGTTTTTGTGTCTATGTCATTGAAAAAGTTTGGATGGTTAAATCATATTAGCTAGATTTGATACACATTGAATTACCAAAAATAAAATTTCAAAATTGGTCTCTTCGTTTATTGCCCAAGAAAAGATTATAGTTTCAATATATCAAATGATGATAAGGTTCACCAGTGTAAATTCATATCCCTTAAAGGATTATGACTAGTGAGTAAAATTATTCAAAAAGATTGAAACATAGGAGTGGTCAAGGAAAAGTGTAATGGTATCGGATGAGGGTTTTATATATATATATATATATAGTAATCACCAATTACTTTGAGATTCTCACCGTCGTAAATTTCCTTTTGAAAATTTTTTCCTTTTTTCTACTAAAAACTGTTTATATGGGACTTTATTGTGAATCATTTTTTTTTTTTTGCTTTAAAGGTTTAACAAAAGTATATATACAATCATCATTCTTTGTCCTTAGCTAGCATGAAAAATAATGAATTCAAACAAATGATGCATGATATGCAAGTCAAATTTTATTATTATTGAGGATAAGCTCAAATTTCCTCTTGTATTCAAGTCCAAAGCATTAATCCTTGCTCCCAATTGATCTCCCATTTTTGCTATTCTAATTTCCACCAAGATAGACATTTTATTCTAGGACTTAGGCCAAAAATTTTATATTATTACCCTTATTAAATGAATGCAACAAAAACAATTTTTAACTTATGTGTGATACATAGAGCATGTTTATGAACATATGAATATGATGAAGATGTAAAAAATCTCATGAAATGCAAATAAACCTAAGGCAAATGAATTTTCACATGCATAGGCCTCAAATAATAAAAATTTCATCATCCGTGAATGTATATGCAAGGAATATAATGTTATGTTGCAGAAATGGTGGTATATGAAATGTAATGCATGTTCTATAAAACCCTACCATCCATGAATCCTTGTGCATGAAATACAATGACATACTGACATGAGTGATGAGATATATTCCTATGACTGATACAACATACCTGCATGGAACACATGAACCTATCAAGTGCACGAGATATATCTACATGGAATGTAATGCTTGTGTTATATTGACCTAACAAAACTAACATGACCTAATGGAATACAATACTTATGTTATGTTGCCCTCATGAAACTGATCCTACCTTAAAATATGTAATGAAATGGAGTGTGCACACTACCTATTAAAATGGTATGGAATGCATGTATCATTTTATTATTATGCCTGAAATGTGATGCATGTCGTATCTATTAAAATGCATAGGATAGAGCGTATGTACTACCCTATTATTTCTTCTTTTTCTTTTAAACATGTTTTAAAAAATGTATGTAAAAGATCAAATGAAAATGTGAAAGATCAAAATTAAAATTCTTTTTTTGGAAAAGGATAAGTTTAAAAACATATTTTTTCTTATCACAGAGAATAATTAGGATTTGAAGATTTTTCTTTTTTTCATAAGTTTTATTTGGCCAATAAACGAAGAATTTAAGAAAACCACTTTTTTTTACAAAGGTTTTTTTGGCATTTTCTTTCTTTTTTTTTTCTTATCTTGTCGATGATCGACCTAAAACAAATATCCCCTCTTAAAATATAATGCCTATATAATGTAAGCAACAAAATCAAAGAATATAAAAAAAATGACTCAATAATTCAAAACAAACAAGTAAAAGAAATAATATAGTAACCATACAACAAAATAATAGAATGTATATAGTGTCCTAACTTTTGGTAATTTTTTAAAGGTGGCATGGCTCTACCCTAGGTTGGATCCTTAGCGTTCATGATATGCTGGGTTAAGATTTATACGTCTTAAGTTTCCTAGACTATTTCCTCATATCATCGTCAATCATAGACTGGTAAGACTACCCGATCCTCATCCATTATAAGCTACTAATGGAAAGGGTTCAATCTGAGTGGAAGTGTTTTGCTAGCAAATACGGAGGTTATCACCTCACGAGAGCATAACTACTTCACTTTCTCCTAAAATGATGAAGCCCGAGTCTAGACCTCATGTATCAAGTGAATATGCAAAGTGTGTGCAAAATGACATATTAATCAAAATATCATAAATAAATCAAAAGCACAAATCAAAAAAAAAATAATTAACATGCAATTTATTTTATTTATTAACTTGTATATATATATATTTGAAAAATTAAAATAAAAGGGAATTAAATTAAATATCAAATAAAACCAATTAAATCCAATAATTATTAATAACATATAATTAAAATTTTGGCTTGATTCTCAAAAATCCCTAATAGAGTCACTAAGCTGTCGTAACGTATCGGTCTGAAAACTTGGTCGCTAGACGTAAGAATTTAAAAGTCATGAAAAACATGGGGAGTCACCACCAATCTTTTTTAAGGTGTGATTGGCCACCCAAAAATTTCATCTTTTTAACAAAACAATAAAATGGGTTTAAAGCTTTATTAAAAAGATAATTTTAGTTTACAAAAACAAATTGGATTTGGGAGTCGATTACGTATGGGGAAGGATTAGCACCCCCACAACGCCTATAAAATTGGTACCAATTAATTATGAGCTATTTGTTATTTTGGATAAAAATGGTTTTCTATATGAAATTTAACTATAATTCCCTTTTGTTTATTTAAAAAATCTTTTATTAAGGAGTATTAAGAGAATCTTTAAATTAAAGAAACACTTTCAAAGTCTCCAACATAAAGGTAAAATTTGAAGATAGTCTTTCCATTTAAGATTCATCATAACATTCCTTTTAAAAATAAAATAACAATCTTTGAAAATGATAATTATTGATGACTCTCCAACATCTAGGCAGAGTACCAATCAATTATATTTCATAGAATGCTATTTTAATTAAATTTTTTTAAAACCAAAAATTTTAAGAAAAAAGTTTTTATGTAGTAAAACAAAAATATAATAATATGATTAATATTAAACCAGCATAACTAAAACAAATACATATGTATGCATTATAAGTGAAAACATATGCAAAATGATGATCAAACGTGAATTTAAGAACTTAGATTTCAAATATAGTGAAACCACTTAGACTCTCCAACATCTAAGCGGAGCTTGGGTGCTAATTTTTATATTTGAAAATCTCATCCAATTCTTATTATTAGTTAATTTGACAAATTTATTTTGAGTTGCAAAAATGAATGAAAATTTTTTAATGAAATAAAATTTCTTAAATACCCCAATATCTAAGCGGCATTCGAGAACAGATTATTTCATAAAAGGTTTTCATGCAAATCCTTAAAAATTTAAAATTTTTAAGAAAACTTTTATGTGGTAAGAAAAAAATGAAAATACAATCATATAATCAATATTAAACAATCATAACTAAACAAACATATACGTATGCATTATGAATGAAGACATTAACTTAAAACGATACGTATGCAAAAATGATGATTAAGTGAGAATTTAAAAGTGGAGATTTCAAATATGAAGAAACCACCTGGACTTTCCAATGTCTAGGCAGAGTATGGGTGCAAATTTTTATATTTAAAAATCTCATCCAATTATTAGTATTATTGTATTTTTCTAATCAAAATTTCAACAAAATGAATATACTTTTAAGCCATGGAAATGTATGAAAGTCCTTAGTGAAATAAAATTTCCTAAATACCCCAACATTTTGGCGGCATTCAGGAATAGATTATTTCATAAAAGTTTTTCATGTAAATCCTTATAAACTTAAAAGAGTTTGAGTTTTTAGGTAAGCTTGGGTTTGAATTTTAAGATTTTTATAAACCTTTCTAAAAGTCTCTAATATCTAGGCAAACTTTCGAAGCAAGTTCATTTTTATAATTTTCAAAAATTAATTAAAAATTTTTATATACCACATTATATTTTAACATAAAACTATTATTACTATTAGTAAAGAAAAATTTTTGAAATGTAAATAGCAATTAAGATACATAAAATGTATTCAAATGACATAAACAAATTAATTTAAAAATTAATACATACAGAGAGGAATTAGACATTCAAAACCTTGGCATAATCCAAAAATAAACATGATCATCAAGCTAAAATAATTATGCAAAAAAATGCTTAAATATTCCTACACCCTAATTGTTTTATTATTCATTTTGCATTATCAACATGATCATCATTATGTATTATTTTTACAGCATGTAGTAGCTAGTTTCTTGATGAAGGTAAAAAGAAAAAAAAAGAAAAAATAGTAATAATAATAATAATAATAAATCCAAATCCATATACAAGTGAAACTTTCTCTACACCTATAAGTGATTCATGTATGGATTGAAGAAATAGAAGTGGAAAAGCAATCTAAGTAACAAAATAATTGTAGAACCATGCAAGGCATTCATGTTTCCACTACATCAAAATACTGTGCAAACAAAACAATAGTAGGACTGTGCCTTGCATTTGATCTTTTCATCATACATGGAAGCTAGGCAAAAGACCATGGTAGGACCACGTATTGCTAAAATGAACATGGAAAAATTAAAGCTTAAGTGCTTATGCAAAAGTCCCATGTGAACAACAAGCTGGAAAAGTAAAAAAAATACTTAACCCCCTAAATAGGCCGTTTACCTTTTCCCCTTTTCCTTCAACAACCACAAACATTTTTCCCTAGAAGCTTTCTGTTATGAGCTTTTCATTACCATCAGTACACTTAAATCTCATGCAAAAAAAAGAGATAAAAGTCTTGCTGGAACCTCTATAGGCAACAAAGGAAATAGCTTTCCAAATCTAGGTGGAAAAACAATCAAACTATGACTGCTTATGGGGATACATGCAACACGATTTAGTTATCTAGCTACTTTATAGGTTTCTTTACTTGTTCCAGTTATACTACTAAAAGCTGGCCATAAAGATAGAAGTGCAAAGACCATGAAACCTTTGTGGAATGAGGTCAATTATTGCTGCCAACAGAAGAGGTAGAAGCTATTGGCAACACCAAAAAAAAAAAAATAAAGTTTCAACCATTTTGTAAAAAAATGAAACCAGCAATATAAAAAAAATAGAGCTTTAAACTTCATCCATAATCATGCCAAAGCTAAAGCATGCAATGAGTAAACAAGAACACTTTGCAGGAAATATCATGATAGGTGTGAAAATGGTGAAGCAAACAATGATCTAAACGACAAACATATACCTTTTTTTTATTCTTAGCTTCCTCTTTTTTTTTTAAAGCCTTTCTTTTTTTTTTAGCCAACCCCCTCTCTAGTATCCTCTCTTTTCCAACAGCTTCTAGTCTTTGTTATTCAGTAGAGCCTCTAAGAAACTAAGATCTCAATCTTGATCAATGAGAGCCCTTAGATGAAATCTTATCCAAGGGCCAAAGTTTCTCCTTCTCTATTTGTTCAAGGAGCCACCTTTGGACCTTGAATCAAAAGTCAGTAAAAGATCCAATGGCCCACATTAAACATTGCAAAGGTTGAATTTTTATGCTCCTCAAACCCATGAAAAGACTTTTCTACCCCTAGTGTAAAATTTTTGTATTTATGGTCATTTTCTTAGAAATCAATGTCCCATGGTCATTTTTATAATTTTAAAAGATAAAAAATCATAAAATATTATGAAATTGAGATGTAGAAAGTTTCATGAAATTTTAAGCTCTACAAGCCAAATTATGAAAATACCCCTATAAGGGTATTTTGGTAATTTTACCTTTTTCGGGATACTGTTATTATTTTAAATGTACCAAAAATTATGAAATATTATGAAATTAAAATCTGAAAAGTTTTGTGAAATTTTGAGCTCAAAAGGTCAATTTACGAAAATACCCCTTACAGGGTATTTTGGTAATTTTACCCTTCCCCGGGCATAATAAAAATTTTAGTGTTTTCAAACATCCCAAATTTGATTTTAACCATATTGACTTCAATTAGGTTTTGAATTTTTAGAATTGATTTGGTTTCTTATCCATTTTGACCAAAATTTATGTAATTTTGATTTTATTTGACCAGATTTGACCCGAGTTGACATTGAATTTTAAATAAACAAACTTGTGAGCTCTTTATGAATTGTAAATGGTCCTCTTGAATGGTCTTGGCTCATGTTCACAAATGAGCCCGGATCAATCATGTTGAATAATGCCCGAAACAAAATTCGGTGTCTACAATGATATTTAAAATTTTATGTAGATATATTTAATTTTAAATTTTAAATAACATATTAAAAAATGATCTTGTAACACATTAGTTAAACAACCTATTTGGGTAATAAAAACATCTATAATGTTAGAATATCATTAAAAGTATTCTTTTAAATCGTATACATTTTTATTTGTTATAAACCAAATTTTGTTTAGGAAATTTTAGTGGATGTTAAAAATTATCAATATTGCAATTTAACTCAAAGATTGGTCAATTTCTAAAAGAATGAGGTATAAACAAATTTTTAAAAAAATATAAGAGATTTTAATAAATTAATTATACTTAAATAATGTGAAAATGTAAGAAATTAATTATTCAATATTTATTATTAAATTTATTTATCTTTCAAAAGAAGAAACAATCCCTTTAATAAATGTATATACTTTATGAGAAAGAAAAGGTCAACCCTTAAGAGGTAAAAATGCTACTTAGAGTACTTTTCACTTAGTGTTTTATTTTACTCTAAATAAAATTATCATATTTAAATCATGAAATTAATGAATTTGGCATTAAATATCTAGTGTTCATTTGATCTCAAATTTATTTAATAGGAAAATTTTTACTTTTCCTTTTAGCTATACTTGAGCCTTTTATAAATAAAAATTTATATGAAAATTTGTAGTTTCAAACCTAAGTTTTAAATCATGGATGTGGGAAAAAAATATAAAAAAATTATATTTTTGCTAATTAATAAAAACATAAATTACCTAGAAATGTAAGACCCTGAACTTAATCTTACAGTCGCTAATCAATGCCGCAATTAAAAAGAACTATTATCATTAACAAATTCAAGACATTAAATTAAGAAAAAAAAATTTAAAAAGTTAATAAATTTAGTCTTTGTTTCAATTGTGGGTTTTATAAATTAGTATTAAATCCAAAAAATATTTATCCTAATTCATATATATTTATAATATTAATATTTTTATGTGTCTTTTCTTTATATTGTTAAAGTAAAAATTCAAATAAAAGTTCTCTTATTATAAGTTATTGCTTTAATTTTTGTTTTCAATTATGAGTGTGAATGAAAAAAAAAGTAAAAAAAGTATTTAAGGTGTTGTTTTTAGCAGAATTGATTTACAAATAAAATATGAAAATAACTAAATAAATTTAATTAATCACGAGATTTCTGAAATTAAAATTAAACCTTTAGAATCCAATCAGTTCATATATATATATATATATAATATAAACACTATCCATCTTTTGTTTTACTATAAAAGTTTTTATTATATAAATTATCAATCTAACTTGTATTTTAATTAAAGAATAGGTGCATAAAAAGAGAAATAAAAATATTTATTAACCAAATTAAAATGTTGTTTTATGAATAGTAAATTGCAAAGAATATGTAAAAAATAAATAAAAATTATTATGGTTTTTATAGTATTTATCAACATTCTATTAAACTCTAAGTTTCCATTCAAATTCATACAACATTTTTTCAAATAATTTTTATGTGTATTTGATCTTTTTAGAAGAAAAAATTATGCAAAAATTCTATTATTAAATCTTCCATTGAAGCTCATATTTTAAGCAGTTATTATATAAGAAAATAAATAAATCTATTTTTATTAATCAAGTTAAGTTATTATTTTAATAAAACATATTAAATTTAAAAATAGTAAATTAAATAAATTAAATCATAAAATTTATAAACTCTATATGTATTTAACATTAACATTTTCACTTTCCCTTTGTGAATGGTTATACCTTTTAAAAGGAAAATCTATAAAAATGTTGTATTATTTTAGTTAAATCATTACCACTCAATGCCTATGTTTAACAAATAGAGTATAGTGAAATGAAGTAAAATACAAAAAAAACCATAAATATTTTAACTAAATATTTTGGTACAATTTTCTTTAATCTAATAAAACTCATTTCTTTGATTCCGCTCAACTTAGGACTTACAAAATAAAAATGTTAAGATTTAATTGCTAATTAGCAAAATAGAAAAAAATTTTAATTTTTAGAATATTCTTTGAGACTTCAGTTGAGTATTTTATTTTACTAGAAAATTATTGATTTTATTTATTTATTTATTTATTTATTATTATCATAACGTATAAATCCATAGACCTATTATTAGACATAGATTTAAGAAGTCGCCATCAGTCTTTTTTTAGTTTAGGTGCAATTGGTCACTTAACTGGATTTGTCTTATTTTAAATAAGATTCTTAAACTTGACATAAGTATCTTTGAATGGTAGATTCTTGTCTACGAAATCAAATTTAGGTTCGAAAGTACGTTTACACATGAAGAAGGTTATAATATCCTTATAGTGCCCATCCAAAGAATAATATCAGTTTGACTTCAAGTTATTCAAGTCTTAAAATATTTTTGTAATTTTATCAAATAATTTAATTATTAGAAATTAATCTTAAAATTATTCTAATAGTTTAGTAGTAATTTTAAATAATTTTCTCACTTTAAGAATATTCATAAAGACTAATATCTCACTCTGAAGAAGCATCATCATCGGATTCATTAATATATTTTACTTAAAAAACAAACAGTAAAATCTTCTAATAGTTTGATAAAGTTTTACTTTGATTTAGATCTTCCAATAGTTTGATGAGATTTTATTTGAAAATCATTTATAAATTCATTTTAAGAATTAAATCTTCTAATGGTTTGGTAAGATTTAGTTTAAAATTTCAATATTTCAATAATTTAGTAGGACTAAAAAAATATTTTGCTTAAAAAAATTTAGGTTATGAAATTATCCAACAATTTAGTAAAGTTTATAATTTTTTAAAAAATATAACCTATGAAAATCCTCTAATAATTTGGTAGGATATTATGGATTAATTTTCAAATAATTTATTATTGTTAGTATTTTTATATATTTTTAAAACATTCACAACCAAAATAAACAATAAACGATAACTTTAGATAAGATAAACAAAAGTGGGAAAAAAATACCAATTACTGGATCAATGAAGTCCAATAGATTGAGCTTGGAATGACCCAAATTGAATATTAATCTATGCTTGAAAAGAAAAAAGGCTGGATGAATTGGGCTCAAGATTAGGCCGGAACTTTCCTCATGATGGCATGCGGGCTGGGGTAGGTTGCTTCAATTGGACCGGATCTAAACTGGGTTAGTAGGCATACGGGTCGGGTATGGCTTTCATGCGGGTCATGCTTGGTTCTTCTCCAGCTATTAATGGCGCTGTGTGATGCTGGCTTAAATCCTTTCTTCCTTCCTCCCTCTTCTTTTCAAAGCTTTAATCAGAAAACTGAAACCCAAATCCTCTACCTTCTCTCCTCTAATTTCTAGCCAAGAATACCACTGCTTGTACCCAGAATTCATTTGAAGACCACTGCAACCTTCACCAATTGCTGCTATCGTTCACTAGTGACTACTGCCAGTCACCATCGACCTCGCTGTCGATCTTACCAACACTTAGAGGACTTCTTCTAGCTATGTTCATTAGACAACCTCAAACAAACAACAACCAGACTTCTCAAATTTTCAAATTATGGCCAATCTCCACCATACGGCCCCAAAATCTGGCCTGTTATGTTCTGTCAATTGTGCTTGTGTACTTCCGGGCGTACTAGTTTATTGTCGATTCTGGGTTTGCTTGTCGGGTTAATTGCTAAGATCGCTTCTTGTTTGATAATTTCTTTAAGTTTGCTTGTGTTTGCTACCTCTAAGTTGCCTGTTGAACACCACTGTCTTGTTTGGATTTTTTGGACTTTGGCTAGATTATTAGTCTCGTTAATTGCTTGTTGTTGATTGTTGGTTTCGATTGCTGTGTATTCCTCATTTGGTTGTGTATGCTTGATATCTGTATATAGGGAATCAATCCCTTTAAATTTGGAAAAAAATTTCAATCAAATCTGTGATTTGATTGTGACATGATTTTGTGCATTTTTTCATTTTCACGAAGGTTGAGATCAAAAAAATCCCCAAAAAAAACAAAATTAAGATTAAAAATAAAATTAAACCCAAAAAATAAAATAAAATTAAGATTAAAATTAAATCAAAACTAAAAAAAAAAATTGTTTGAGCTTTTAGTCATTAAGTTCAAAATTTTTCATTAAGGTCTAGTTAACAATCAAAGCTCATTTTAATTTCGATAAATCTTAAGACAAAATGAAATATTTATAATAATAATAATAATAATAATAATAATAATATATTAAATCTAATGTTGATGGCAAAAAAATTTTAAATTTTTTATTAGTAATAATTTAATGTAAAAATTTTCTTAAGAAATAGATTAAAAAATTTGAAAGCAACATAGATTTTTAAATATTCTTAATCTCAAATTACAAAGAAAGCTAATTGTTTTTGGATCTCTTGAAATTATAGCATGATAAATAATTAAACAAATACAAAAAGATTTTATTTACTTGCCACAAATAAAATAAATAAAATCTTTTTAATCTTTTTTGCCATTCATTCATAAAAATAATTTGATTGTTGATAGAGATTTTTGAAAGACAAAAAAAGATCAATAAAATAGAAATGATAACTTTAAATTTAAGGTTAAAGAGTTAAAATATTAAATATTTAACATATTAAAAATAATTTAATTATAACCTATATAAACTTATTCCATGAATGTAATTGCAACTGCAACATTTCCTTTTTAAAAACTAAAAGTTTAAAGAAAAATGTCTTCATTTTTAAATGCATTTATTTCTCAAAACTTATCAATTTTATAAGTATGTTATACATGATTTATTATAAAATTATAAGAATTATATGATTATTTTAGTCATATTATAATTAGTTTAATTAGTTTTATCCTTGTAAACCTTTTTATCTATCATTTTAATTAATTTAATAAGTTTTAAAATAAAGGAAAACATGACTTATCTGAAGATGAATAACACTTTTTATTGAGAAAAAGCTATTTTGACCTTGAGATTTTGAAAAATCTACATTACTACCTTTAAATAAAAAATAAAATTATAATTACATAGAGAAACCATTAAAAGTTAAAAGAAATCTTCTAAAGAAAATATAAATTTATTAACAATATAAATGAAATAACAATATGAAAATTATGGAAATAAAGAAATGAATAAAAAAATCAATAAATAGATTAAGAGAAAAAAAATAAGGGAAAAAGATGAGATAATGAAAGGAATCAAAATCTTATTGCAACATTGAAACTTGAGTATCACCTTCCATTGTTAATGAGCTCATACATTACCAAAAATTTAAATTTTCGATAAATAATCAAATACACTGAAACAATAGAAAAAGAACCAAATTTTATGTTAACTTGATTCCCTAAAAATAAAATTTAAATAAAATATCAATTTGTACTCTCAAAATAAAATGAAAAATTATGATATAGTTGATATATCAAACCTTTAAATCCTCATTGCAACAATTTATTTATCACTTAAAAAAATAAATTCAAAAGTCATAAACAAAAATGGGTTCTAAACATGTCTCAAATGACAAATAGATATATTTGAACATCAAAAAATCAATCATGGATTATATAAAAAATAAAAAAAATTATAAATATGCAAATATAAAGAGGATGCTTACAAATATCATGATTAGTAACATGCTACATACCAAAAGTCTAAAAACTAAAATATTAAAAGAATTTATATAATCCAAATAATAAACAACCATAAGTAAACAATATAAAAATAATATTCATGCCTATGATTTAACTAAAGGATAATAAAATAAATTAAAGATAAGGAAATAACATGACAAAAATAGAGAAAAAAACATATATAGCTTTTCATCAATCAACAACATTTTTATGCTAACATGCTGTTTAGTCTTAAAATTATAAGCATCTCATAATCAAAAAATACAAATTTTGATCATTCAATCATCTATTTAAGAATAATCATCAGTCGTGGTATATTCTAATTTGTTAATAGACAAATTTAAACTGTAAAAAAAAAAAAAGAAACAAGTAAGAAAAAGACAATTATAAAAATACAAACAATAAAAAATACACCAATTGGCTAAGAAACAAACTTGAAATGTAAACGAAAAAAATATAAAATCATGATTAAAAAAGTTATAAAAAATGAAAACATAATAACAAACAAACTGCATGATTAGTAATGGTTAATAGTCAAGTTTAAACTACAAAAAAAAAAAAAAAGATTAGGGTAAAAAATTTAAAAATTATAAGAAAAATAAAAGTACTAAAAAAATACATCAATTGGCTAATAAACAAACATGAAATTAAAAAAAAAATCATAGATCATGATTAAAAAATTAAAAAATATCAATATGAAAACACAATAAAAAAACAAAACTTCATAATTAGTAATATGATAAACAAGAATTGAGACAAGAGAGTGTAATAGAGGCATAACCTCTCATCCTTAAAAAAGATGGAAAACCATAGGTTACAAAAAAATCAAAAGTAAAAAATATAAATATTTACAAAACCAAGATTTGATTAATAAATTTTAATAGATAATGATTTTAAAGAAAATAAATACAAGAAAACGAAAAGTCAATAGTCCAAATAATATAACAAATAAGAATTGGTAAAAAAAAGTGTAAAAATACATGAAAAAAACTCATATAACTCCCACCCTTAAAAGAGATAAAAAAAACCATAAATTACAAGAAAATCAAAGGTAAAAAATATAAATGTTAAAACATCAAAGGTTTGACCAAGAAATTTTAACAAATAATGGTTTTAAATAAAATGAATACAAGAAAATCAAAAGTCAATAATCAAAGTAACATGACAAATAATAATTGGAAGAAAAGAGTGTAATAAAGACATAGAAAATACTCATATAACTCTCACTCTTAAAAGAGATAGAAGATCATAAGTCATAAGAAAATCAAAAGTAAAAAATATAAATGTTACAAAATTAAAGGGTTGATCAATACATTTTAAAAGTAATAGTTTTAAAAAATGAATATGAGAAAATTAAAAATTAATAATCCAAATAAATATTAGACAATAAAAAATTTATTATGTTTTATGTAATAAAATTAAGATGTATAAATTTATAATTTATGTAAAAATGACTTAGCATTTATTACTAAATATTTGAGTTATGTATATATATATAATGATTATTACTTATGTAGATTAGATGTAAATTAAATTTATTCTTTTCTTGGATTCGACTTTGAAATTGCATTTGATCAAGTAATCAGGTACCCATTAAATTAATTTAAGAGTTAAATTTTGAGTTAATAATTAGGTATTTAAATGGGTAAAGGTAGCAATTAAGTATTTTCAAATTTATTAATATTCTATTTGTTTCGCAGAAAATGATTTTAGAAAATATTTTAGTATTTTTTTTCTTTTATGTTTGTTTGGCAAAAAATTTAACTTATTAACATAAAATGACTTATTAGTTAAGAGAAAATAAGGCCATTTTTGTTTGGAAATTGAGCTATTTATGATAACACCATTTACTAAGTTCGTGAGTATATTTCAATTCAAGCCAGGCCTTAAACATAATTTTTTAAGTTCGGGCTTAATTTGACTTGACGCGAAATATTATTTTATTAATAAAAATTTTTATTTAATTTTAATTAAGAAATTAAAATGTTAATATTAAATCTTTTAATATTTTAATATTAAATATTTCTATAGTTTTACTTAAGATGAATTTCGGATATAATTGTTGTTTGGCAAAAAATTTAACTTATTAAAATAAAATGACTTATTAGTTAAGAGAAAATAAGGCCATTTTTGTTTGGAAATTGAGCTATTTATGATAACACCATTTACTAAGTTCGTGAGTATATTTCAATTCAAGCCAGACCTTAAACATAATTTTTTAAGTTCGGGCTTAATTTGACTTGACTCGAAATATTATTTTATTAATAAAAATTTTTATTTAATTTTAATTAAGAAATTAAAATGTTAATATTAAATCTTTTAATATTTTAATATTAAATATTTCTATAGTTTTACTTAAGATGAATTTCGGATATAATTGTTTAAGTTAAGACTTTATTTGACGTTACCCAAATAAGATTATATTAAAGCAATTTTATTTTATTTTAATTAAAAAAATCAAAAATTAATATTAGAGAGGGATCAACTTACACCAGTATAAAACTTTTTAGTTTTATACTTTCTTTTTAGCCATTGATTTCAATAAATCTAAAGACAAGATTAAACCATTTTTCTTTTTCCAACTTGCCTCTCTGATCTTTATTGATGATTAGAAAAAGATATAAAACAAAAAAATTTTTTAGTGTAAGTTGATTTTGTCCTATTAATATTAATATTGAAAGTTTTCTAATATTTTTAATTTTAAATATTTGCATTTTGTAATTATTATACATAAATATTTTAACATTTTAATATTTTAATAATAAATAGTATTTTATTATTATTTTAATAATAAATAATAAATATTTATATAGTACATAATTTTGTAGTGTGGTTATTGTAGGTTTATTATGTCTAAGAATAATATTAATTAATTTGTACACCTAAAAATTATTTTATTTAGATAAAATCTTACAATTTATATTATTATGGATATAGTTTGTAACTTTTGCAAAACTACCTTTTATATAAAAACAATATAAAAAATATTTTATTATATTATAAGTTTGTATGATTGTATTATAATAATTTTATCGTGTTGTATTTTTTAATTATTAATTGTTTTTATTTATTATTATTATTATTATTTGGGATAAGTATAAAAATATTATTTAAATAGTTATGTAAAGAACATTATTTTAATGGAAATATTGATTTTCCAAAAACATCCAAACACCAAAAAAATTTTTTTATAAGACTATCCAAACAACAAAAATTATTTTTAGGAAACTATTTTCAATGAAATAAATCGAGCCTAGGTTAAGGTTTTGATAACAAAGTTTGAATAGTATCTAGGTATTTATTAGATTCGGATCATATATATATATATATATATATATATATATATAAAAGATAAGGTTTTGGATATGAGTTAAGTACCTAAAAAAAAGCAGTTACGTTATCCTTTGTCGTCCCTAAGTGTAATAACCTTGAAAGGGCATTTGCCATTTGGTTTGGAGGAAGTAAGATTTTTTGTTGAAATTTTACATTTTGTAATTTGATTCCATAGTTTAGTTCACAAAATATGATTTTTGAGACTTTTTAAGATTCCAAACAATGTTAAAAAAGGGAAAAGTAAGTGAAATAAAAAACTCTATTCTTTCTAAGGTTTCTTTAGATTCCAATGGAAAAGCAACAACTTTATCCCATTTACCGTCACTTAATTACAGTTTCAGATTACATACACAACATTATTTATTATAAAAACATATTAATTTTATATATTGCATTTTATTTAATATTAAGAATCAACAAAGACGGTTTTTCAAGAAAAAAAATTATTTTGTTAAAAATATAAAAAAACTTTATTTTTCAAAATTTAACAAAAATAACATTTATAAGATAAGGACTTCTTAAATTTGAAAGAAGACGACGTTTTTAAAATTAAAAACACAATCTTTGTTGAAAATGTAAAAAAAAATACTTTTCAAAATTCAATAAAAATGACATTTTAAAAATAAAAAGCATAGCCTTTGTTGAAATATGAAAAAAAATTATTTTTTAGAATTTAACAAAAGTGACATTTTTAAGATAATAATACAATTTTTGTTGAAAATATAAAAAAGTATTCTTCAAAATTCAACAAAGATTAGTTTTTAAGATAAAATACAGCCTTTATTGAAAATATAAAAAAGGTTATTTTTTAAAATTCTTAAATTTCAATGAAAACGATGCTTTTAAAATTAAAAACGTGATTTTTATTAAAAATATGAAACAATTTTTATATTATGATAAAACTTTATTATTACATAAAAATTTATTGTTACATATATTATATATGCAATAAAACTGAAAATAATTTCACTTAAATAATTTAACAAAAATATTAAATAAACAATTTACATATTAAATAAATAAATATTTAAATAAATCACTTGTTTATTTACGATTATCCATATGTCACATGTTATGAATGTTATATGCTATTCATGTGTAATCAAAGAAAATATAGTAAAAGATTTTATTAGGTAATCTTATATTTTTCCAAGGTTAATAAAATCTAAGAATTACATATTCATCTTCAATATTATTTTTCTTTGAAATAAAAATTTTTTCCTAAAATCTAAAAATTCTTGAACTAATCCTTCCTCTTCCTGGCCAAGGATGAGCAGTCCCTTCTCATTTCTTCTAAAGAAAGTGATTTTTATTTCATTTTGAGTTTAGGGATTTATCTTCATGTGTACGAAAATTTATTCTAAAATACTGGTTTGAATATATATATATATATATATATATATATATATATATATATATATATTGGTTCTAGCCTAGTTTTTGGGAATTATTTTGGGCGTTGGTATTTTGATCGCTAGAAAGTAGGCGTTTTCCATTTCTTTTGAGTAATTTATACCCATATGATTTGATTGTTAAAGAAATCTTGTTCCCATTTCGATATCTCGACCTTACTTTCTAAAATCAAGTCAGAAGAAACCCAATCTGAAATAGATTTGATAAATGATGATTGATCAAAATTTGTTCTTCAAACTCAACCTTACCTCGAAAAGAGGAAGAGCTACTTGAACACGAGAACTCAATCAGTTTCTCACTAGTAACTTACAATTAAGCTCAAGCTTGAATACTTGATTTAACCATATATTTGCATGGCATTTTATTGTTATATTTGTACTTAAAGCTCAGTTAGGCTTATGACTTGCGCTTAGCTTGCTTGATTACTGAGCTCAGCTCGATTGTGAACTTATTGACGCTAAATATATGGTGAGTTAAGCTCAAGTAAATTGTGTGTAGGCTTGACTTCTATATTCCCTTAGCCATTGGTAAAGCTCCAGGATAGCTGTAGTCGGTAATTGCATCAACTAAACGTAACCATGGTAAGTAAATATATATGAGTATGATTGCAATGCATTTGAATGACTGCATTACTACTGAATGTGCATGATTAATTAATTATTCCAACGGTCAACATCCGTTGTCTAAATAGCCAGATATTAGTTGCCCTTTTGATGCGAGAAGTGCTTTCTCTCTGCACAAGTAATGTAAATTTTCTTTTCCCTGCAGGTGAGCTCTTATCAAGTGTGTTGAAAGCACTGAAACAGTTGACAACTTTTATTTACTTGGTTGAAGGAGATAAATTCCTTCTATTGATATGTTCCATGAGTCATTGTTTTATCTGACACTAAACTATGAAGCTCGATGGACTTGTAACTGCAATTCGTGTCTGCTCCTCCATTTGTGAAACAACTGGGCCTTTGCAGTTTCGTACATTCCAGCATGATTTTGTTTAGAGAGATCCCAACATGAAGCCTAAAAGGTTGAAATATCCACAATTCTATGATCCATATGGCCCAAGACCTCTGCCTTCTGATAAGATTGTTCAACTGGTAGACCAGATTGCCGCCTTACCACCAGAAGAACGCAGACAAATTGGTCCTACTCTTACTGAGAGGCTAAGGCACCCAAAATTGCAGCCGATTGCAACTGAAGAGATGGACTTAGGTTCACAGGGTGGAGCAGCTGCAGGAACTACAAGGGTAGAGGAGAAGAAGGAGAAAACAGCATTTGATGTGAAGTTGGAGAAGTTTGATGCTGCTGCTAAAATCAAGGTTATTAAGGAAGTGAGGGCTTTTACTAATTTGGGGTTGAAAGAGGCCAAGGACCTTGTTGAAAAGGTGCCTGTTTTGCTCAAACAAGGGATCACCAAGGAGGAAGCAAATGATATAATAGAGAAGATAAAGGCTGCTGGAGGAGTTACCGTCATGGAGTGAGCTGCTGCTTACTTTAAAATTTTGATTTTATTTCTATTGCCCTAGCTTTTAGTGTTTGTAGGCGGTTAGATAATGTTAAATTGTAGTCTAGGGAACTTGGTTCTAGGATGAAAATATTGGAGCAAGAAAGAAGACAATTTAATGCTTCAATAAGTGGTTATTTTGAATTTAAAACTGTGCTTTTCTTCATTGCAAATTTCAATAAATTTGCTAGTCTTAGACCATTACGCTATTTCTGTTCTTTTTGCATTTTTTTTTTTTTTTTTATATTGGTTGAGCAAACCTGCGCGAGGAAAGATAGCATAGTGGGGAACAGAGAGGTAGAATTTAAATTGATTTAATTTTAAAGGATAACTATTTAAAGTTAAAATGATTCACTTTTCTATAAATTTAAATTAACATTAAAAATAATATTTTAATTTTAAATAATTCGGATGCAGATTCTAATAACTTATATCTTCCCTTCTATAAACTTTATCCAGTTTTGATCTTACATCAAATGTTTTTTAAAAAATATTTTGCCGTGTAGCCCCTTGCTAGGACTAGCGATTAGGCAAGGTTGAATGAAATTCCAGTCATTTTAAATTTTGAGTTTTTTATTGAGTTATTAGCATAAAAAAAATATCGTAGATCTATTTTAAATTTTATATATAATAATATCAAACAAAATATTTTATATTTTATTTTATTTTTTCATATTTTCAATAAAAATTACATTTTTTATTTTAAAGAATACATCTTTTCAATAAAAAGTATATTTTTATCTTAGAAATGTCATCTTTATTAAATTATAAAAAATATATTTTTCATGTTTTCAATAAAAACTATGTTTTTAACTTAGAAATATCGTTATTATTGAATTTTAAAAAAATATAGTTTTCATGTTTCAACAAAAACTATGTTTTTAACTTAGAATCATTGTCTTTTTAACAAAGACTATGTTCTTTTTTTTTTTTTTTATCTTAGAAATATCATTTTTGTCAAATTTTGAAAAATAATTTTTATTATATTTTTAACAAATATTACATTTTTTATATTAAAAACATCATATTTTAAATAAAGATTATATTTTCTATTTTAGAAACATCGTTTTTGTTGAATTCTGAAAAATATTTTTTTCATATTTACAACAAAAACTATATTTTTATCTTAGAAATGTCACATTTTCAATGAATATGTTCTTTATATTAAAAATATTGTTTTTGTTAAATTCTGAAAAATAATTTTTTTTGTATTTTTAACAAAAATCACATTTTTTATTTAAAAAATGTTGTTTTTGTTGAATTATGAAAAATAATTTTTTTCATCTTTTCAACAAAAATCATGTTTTTAATTATAACTTTTATGAGGATTTCAATAGCACTGTGTTGAAAATGTGATATTTGTTTAAAATACATTAAAAAAATTATTTTCATAGTATTTTATAAAAAAATTACTACATTTTAAAGGTAAATAATATTGTTTATATAATTTGAAAATGCAATTAAGTGGGGCAAATAGAAAAAAAATTCATATTTCTTCTAGAATCTTAAAAAGCCTCAGAAAAAAGAGAGTTTTTGATTCCCTTTACTTTACCACTTCTTGATACTGTTGAGAATCTTATAAAACCTCAACAATCACTTTTTTGTGAACCAAACCAATAAATCAAATTACAAAAAATAAGATTCTAGAAGAAAAAATTACTTTCTTCCAAACTATTGCCCACTAAATCTATTTTGCTTATTGAAAGTCTATAAGGAAAAGGTCTAAACGAAAAAGATGAAACTAAAGATGAAAGAAATCAAGAGGAGAAAAAATTTTATGTTGAAAAGCTAATAGATTCTGGTGTGGACAACTCTCTCTAAATAGTGGTTGGGCACATAATTATTGCATCAAAATAATATAAAAAAAAAAGGATTAGAGAAGAGCTACCATTTTTCAACCTTAATTACATGTAGGGAGGGATTGCTTAAACTAGTAATTGATGGCGACACTTGTATGAATGTGGTTTCATCAATTATAGTTGACAGGTTAAAGCTACCCACACAATCACAACCATATTTTAAACCATGTCATGTTGCTTGGATTGATAACACTACCATTCCAATAAGAAATTATTGTTTTATTATTTATTTTTTCTGGTTTCTATGAGTATTAATCTATTTGGTTTGATATAATCATCGTGAATGTTACACATATTAATGGATCGTCTTTGGTTTTATGATCGTGATGTCTATCATTGTGGGAAGAAAAATACCTACCATTTCTTACATAATCATATCAACATCACTTTACACCCTAAGAGCCCTAAGAGTATAAAAAAACCTAAGCAAAATAAGTGTGAACACTTCACTAAAAAGCTTGAACAAGCTACTAAAAAGAAATCAAGTTGTCTAGCAAAAGAAGCCTCTCCAAATTCAAAAAAATTATGAAAGAGAAAGTGAAGAAATAAGAGTTATTTATGTTGTTATGGAAAAGAAAACCATAAAAACAATAGTTGAACAAAATTTGAAAGTGATTTGAAAAATGAAAATTTTGTTAGAAGATATTTTTTTATACAACACTTGTCAATTTGCTTAATAAATTGTCACTTTTTCGTAATATTTAACATGCAATTAATATAGTTCTAGGTGCAAAACTACCCTATCTATCAACTTATAAAATGGATCTTATGGAGTATGAAGAGCTTAAAAGACAAGTTGATGAATTGCTAACAAAGGGTTTTATTAGGAAAAGTTTGAGTCCATGTGCGATACCAATCTTATTGACACCTAAGAAAGATGAAACTTGGTAAATGCATGGAAATATCCATGTCATTAATAAGATTACCATTAAATACTATTTTCCAATCCATGGCTTGATAATATGTCGGACATGATGGCAAGAGATATTATCTTTTTCAAGATAGACCTTAAAAGTGACTGCCATTAAATTCGTATTCATTATGAATGAAAGATAGCTTTCAAAACAAAAGATGGACTCTATGAGTGGTTGGTCATGCCTTTTGATTTTTCCATTGCACGTAATATTTTCATGCTTTTTATGACACATGTATTCCAACCTTACATTAGAAAATTTATAATTGTATATTTCAATGATATACTAACTTGTAGCAGGACTAATAATGAACACATTTCTCATTTTCAACAAATGGTGAGAGTTCTCCACAAAAAGAAACTTTACATCAACAATAAAAAGTATTCTTTTGTAAGTCCTTGTGTAGTATTTTTTGGGATTTGTTTTTCTTCTTAAGGTGTGGAAGCTAATCCAAAAAAGATTAGTGCTATTGTAGATTTGTCAGCCTTTCTAACACTACAAGAAATGAATAGTTTTCATGGTTTAACTACTTTTTATTAGAGGTTTCTTTGCAATTTCAACACCATTATGGCTTTAATTTATTATTGATTGTATGAAGAAAAGGTAGTTCTCATGGACAAATGTAACATCAAAAGCCTTTGAATGAATGAAGAAATGTGTGATAAAAACACTTGTTCTATGACTACCAAATTTCAACAATGTTTTTGAAGTGAAATGTGATGCTTCGCATGTTGAAATTAGTGGTATGCTTAGTCAAAATAGTCATCATATTGCATTAATGTCAATGATACCAAGAAAAAGTTCTCTACCTATAACATTGAATTTTATGTAGTGGTGTAAACTCTACATTATTGGCATCATTATCTCATTTTCAAAGAATTTGTGATCTATTTTAACCATGAAGCTTTGAAGTATATCAATGGATAGAAAAAGATGAATTTAAGGCATGCAAATAGGTGGAGTATTTCCTAGCCTATATGATTGTCCTTAAACATAAGGCTGGAATTTAGAACAAAGCTAGCAATGCTTTTAGCCATAGATGGATTATTTCTTGGCCTATATATTTGTATAGACACCCTAATTTGTCTAGGATTGTAGTTATTTGATTTGTTAAATAAATAAATAAAAAAAATAAAAAAATGAAAAAAGAAAATCGAGTGTTTGAGTTTTTATTGAGTTGGACTTAAAGTTTGAAGTTGGAATTGAAGAGTAATTAAAACTCTTTTTAGTTGAGGGTTCTTATGATCATATCCCTATAAATATAAACCCAAATCAAGCAATAGAACACACAAAGAGATCACCAAGCAAAATAGATATATGCAGAAATCAGGAAAAAAAGGGGAGTAGTCAACTCAAAAATTTTTAAAAGAGTCTCTGGCAGGGGTTTTGAAAACTTGGTGATTTTTGAAGATTTTTTTTCTAGAAAAATCTGGAAAATTTCCAAATTTCGACGAACTTCTCTAGTTTTCAAAAATTTCGACGAAACTTGAAGTTTCCAGTGTGTTTTTCAGTTTTCGGTGAAATTTGAAAGTTTTGGCAACACAACCCAGATTTCGGCTTAGGTTTCCAGACTTTGATAAGTTGTTCAATTGGCATTCTTCATTTTAGAGAGAGAGGTAGAGAAAAGGAAGAAATAAAGAGAGTGCATGAATGAAATCTGAAGGAAATTTTTTTTTGGCTTTTATAGCCAATTACAATGACATCGTTTTGATGTTTAATTCACTCAAGATCCGTCTGTTTCCACTAACCTGAACCAACCCGTAATGCAATCTAGTTTGCAACCCGTTCCAGTCATTGTCCCTCTAGCCAAGCCGAGCCACCTTTCTGCATCATTCTAGTCACTTTTCCTTCCTGCAGCCATGCCACACGCACAAGGCAAGTCGAGCTGAGCTGATTTTTATTTTTGTATTTATTTTATTTATTTATTTTTGTTTATTTATCTTTAAAGTATTTTTGCATGATTAAATTTTATGAAAAATTAAAGAAAAAAATTAAAAAAAGAACAAAATAAAACATTAATAAAGTTTTTTGAGAAAAATAATAATTATTCAATGATGAAATTTTTAGAAATTACAAAAAGTTAATTTTTATAAAATTCGTATGTGAGAAATTTTTCTAAATTTGTCCCAAATGGAGAAGAATTTAGATAAAGTTTCAATAATAATAATAATTAATATTTATTTTTAATTTTAATTTTAAAATATAAAAAAAACATAAATTTAATAAAATTTTGGAATTAAAATACTAATTACCCAATGATGATATTCTTAAAAATTTTAAATGGTAAATTTTCTAATAAATCTTTAGGTGAGAAATTTCTCTAAATTTTACCTAATTATGAAATAATTTATTTGAAATGTCAATAAAAGTAATTGTATTTTTTTTCAAATTAAAAAATATAACTTAAAAATGAGAGAAAAAATATTTGACAATTATCCAAGGATGAGAATCTTGAAAATTTCAAATGGTAAATCTCCTATGAAATCTCTAGATGAGAAATTTCTTTAAATTCAACTCAAATGTTGGTCGAAGTTAAATGAGACTTCAAAAAATAATTGTCATATTATTTTCTTTTTAAGGATTAGGAAATTAACAATAGTTTAAATTCTAAATTGACCTAAATGGTGAAAAATTTAGAAAGAGTAATCACAAATGGATGATTATCTAAGAAATTTCTAGATCAAAAAATATTTCTAGTTTAGGCCCAAATGAAGGAAGAATTAGATATATTTTTGATAAACAAAAATGATTAAATTTTTCAAATGATGAAACCTCTTGAAGAAAACAAAATTTTCAAAGTAAGGAAACATTTTTAAGAATTCAACAAGATTGATGGAGAAATTTTAAGAATTATTTTCAATATTAAATTTAAGACCATTAGAATTAAAACCTTATGATAATTTAAAATAAAAGGGTACCGTCTTTTGGATTGGCATGTAAGGGTGCTATAACTTTCCCTATATGTAACTGAACTTTCGAATCCTATTCTGATTAGTAGACTAGAAACTATTTTTTTAGAGGACCCGTAGTCAAGCTTAGTAGCTCTTTAAAGGATAGATTCATTAGGTGACAAATCACACCTAGATAAAAAAGATTGGTGGTGATTCCTTAGATTGTGTCTAACTATAGATTTTTGGATTTATATGTTATGATAGTTTGGCAACTCCATTAGGGATGCTAGGGAGTTAAGCCATAACATTTTAAAGTTATCCTATCCTTTGAGCTAATGGTTTTAAAATGTAATGATTATGTTATTTGTTTACTAACGTTGTTTTTTTTTTCTGTCTTTTATTTTATTTATGGGGTTTAAAGATTATATGTTCATTCAAACATACTATCATATGCATTTGCATTACATAAGCTCTATACTCGGGCTCCATCCCTCTTAGGAGGAAGTAAAGCTGCGTTTTGTAAGATGATAATCTCCATAATGGTAAGCGAAATACTCTCACTCAAATTGAATCCTTTCCGTTTATAGCCTATGATGGGTGAGGATTGAAATGCTTTACTAGTCTATGATGGACAATGATGTAAGGAACAATTTGGGAACCTTTAGTGGTCAAAATTACTTAGCCCATTATATAATTTACACTTAAAAGGCTAGCCTTAAGATAAAACCTTTCCTACCTATTGATAAAAGTAACCTAAAGTTAGGACACAAAAAGGAACAATTTCTATGATATATTGATTATCTAACCATTTTATTTATTTGACTTTGTGCATTTGCATCATTTCAATTAGTGCTTGCATTATCATTTAATTCCATGCATCATTTTCATTGTCATTATGCATTTGCATCATTCTCATATAAGGAATATTTATCACATATCAGTTATTGATAAATCAGATCTCATATCTACATCCATAGAAATGTCTTAATATAAAATGATAGTTATGTGGCAAATATTAGTACATTCCATTCATGCGTTAAAATACTGAACATAAAGCATAGCATTTCTAATAATGATACAATTATAGTACTCAAGGTTCAAGGATAGTTCCACCAACTAAGAACCTCACACAACCAACTCACTAATATAATATAAGAACTTAAGCTAAATAGATGGAACAAAAAAATTTCAATCATCTTGAAAAGATAAAGAGAGCTCAAGAGAAGCTTGAAAAAGAGTCGAATAAGATTTTGGAGGTTTTTAATAAATTGAACAAGAAAAATAGTATAGAATAAAATACTAGTCAGTAAGACCATCCATCACAAGAGGTAGCTAACCTTTTAAACCCTCATGGTTATGGGTCACATCAAGCCCAATCCATACAAAATGCACCACCACAGTAGTTCATATATCTTGTAGGGTATACATATCTCAAAATGCCATCGACTTCAAATCCAAGGCATTACCAAAGTTATGTAAATCTTATCTTCACTAATAATGCAGTAAAACCAATTTAGGTCTTTGATCTAGATGATCCAAAAGAAAAAAAAATTAAAACGAAAAGTGGTCAAGTCACTGGGGGACTTAATAGCTGATAGAAAGATGAATATGCTCAGAGAAAGGTTATGATCAATAGAGGGAATTGGTTTTTATGGTTCCATAGATGTTACTAAACTCTGTTTAGTCTTAGATGTCATTATTTCTCCAAAGTTCAAAGTATCAAAGTTCAAAAAATATGATGGTACAAAGTGTCCAAAGACCTACATTACCATGTACTGTTAAAAAATGGCTACCTATGCTAATAATAAAAAGTTGCTAATGTATGTATTCCAAGACAACCTTATTGGTTTTATTGCTAGATGGTATATTCAGCTAGATAGGACTTGTATTCGATTTTAAGTGATATGGCACGTGCTTCATCAGTAAGTATCAACATATCATAGATTTAGCTCTTGATCACCTTTTTTTGTAGAATATAGAGAAGAAGGCAATTGAATCATTCAAAGAGTATACACAAAGGTGAAAGGATATAGCTACTCAAGCTTAACCTCCTCTAACTGAGAAAAAGACCATAGTATTATTTATGAGTACTTTAAAATCTCCCTATTATGAAAAGATGATAGGGAATGCAATAAAAAAATTCATCGAAATAGTGATATCAGGCGAGATTATTGAGAATACCATTAAAATGGCAAATTGGAAGGAGAAAAAGTTCCCACTAAAAAAGCACTAAGGAAAAAGGAGACTAAAGCTCAAGCTGTGAGCTTTGAAAGATAACAGTTTAGGGGTTATCAACTCTATCCATCACAAGCTTACTCTATATACTATCCTACCGTGAATAATTCCTTACCTTGCCTATACCAGCCAACCCTATTGCCACTTACTCATCAACATATCAACTCACTTTTAGACCCTAAAGTCCCATATATAGGCCAATTACAAGACCTTAGATTTATCCTGTTAACCCAGTAAGTGGTTCTTAAGAGTTATAAAATACTTGAGAAAAATTCATGTTTGACCCAATCCCTATAACTTATATGGAGTTATATCAAAAGCTCTATAATAACCAATTAATTACCTTTAGCCGTTTAGAGTCGCTCAAGCCACCTTATCCCAAGTGATATGATCCAACAACTCACCGTGGCTACCACTATGGAATTACTAGTCATTCTACTAAGAATTGCACTACCCTAAAGTACAAGGTACAGTGATTGATCGTAGATGGAATGATAAACTTTGATACAAAAAAGACAATGATGCCAAATATGAGTGGTAATCTTTTACCTAACCACAATGTGAATGCTCTAAATTAGGACCAAGTTTGTTGTATAAAACAAAGTGGTAGAGATCAAGACTCTTCTTAGTAAGCTATTCGATACCTTGTATAAAGCTAGCATGATGCAACCGGTGGATCCATGTAATTATTGTAGAGGATATGTATCAGATACAAACTATAAATATCAAAATAGGGAAACTAGCCACTTTATTGAAACTTGTGAGCAATTTCACCATGAGGTATAAAAGCTCTTGGATTCCTACCAAATTGAGCTTTATGAAGAGGGGAAGGCTTCAAGAAGTGCTTAAGTGTTCATGTCCAACAAGCCATCAAAATTGATTCAAAGACCAGTAACAATTTATTGTGGAAAGAAACCAAAATAGATTATGGACAAACTCATCCCCAAGCCAATGACTTTTATAGTCCCTATCCCATTTCTCTACAAGGATAATAAAATAGTGTCATGGAGATATGGTTGTGATATGGTAGTCTAGCGCCAAGAGGAGAATACACCCAAGACTGATGCTACCAATATAACATGTGTTGGTGGTGGTATAACCTGAAGTGAAAAATGATATACTCTAGAAATGTTGTAACAAGCTATGAAGAAAAAGGTCAAAGTAGGGGAAGAACAAAATAAACCAGAAGTAGTGCTTGAAAAAGAGTGTCAGAAGCTAGTATCAATGAAAAGGGCTTATAAAATTTTGAAACTAGTAAAGTATAATGAATACTCTATTGTTGAACAATTAAATAAAATGTCAGCATGATCTCATTGCTATTGTTATTGTTGAATTCTGAACCACACGAAATGCCTTGTTGAAGGTATTAAACTAGGCATATGTGGCACACATTGTGTCTATTGAATATGTGAATCACTTAGTTAGAAACTTGGTAATGCCAAACTATATAGCATTTAGCGATGATGAGATTCCTCTAGAAGGAAGGGGAAGCACCAACGCTTTGCATATCACTATCAAGTGCATGAGCCATATTATAGCTAAGGTTTTCATCGATAATGGCTCTGCCATTAATGTCATGCCTATGTTAACTTTGGTAAGGCTACCTGTTGATTACTCATATATGAAAAGTAGCCATATGATCATCGAAGCTTTTGATGAGATCAGATGTGAAGTTCTTAGAGATATAAAGATGTCCTTACAGATTAGGCCATGCACATTTAATGTAAAAATTCAAGTGATAGATATTTTCCCATCTCATAGTTATTTGTTGGAAAGGTCATAGATTCATATGGCAGGTTTTGTTCCTTCTACCTTGCACCAAAAGATCAAGTTTAATGTGAAAGGTCAATTGGTGATAGTATTTGGAGAGGATAGTTATGACTCAGCCATTGAATAACCCATATGTAGAAGCTACTGATGAAGCCTTGGAATGCTCCTACTGATCCTTTGAATTGATCAATTATATTGGCGAAAGATCTAAAAACCAATATTTTTTAAAGATAGTAGTGAGTTAGATCTTTAACAAAAATTGGTATCATAGAGTGGGGTTGGACAAAAAATTTACAAGAAAAAAAAACCACCAGCAATAGTTAATAATGCCAAAAGGCTGGGCCTGGGTTATGAGGCAAAAGGTTGGGAGATAAGAAGAAGACAAGCAATAGGAATGAAAGAATGAAGGCAAGATCTAAAGGGTATGAATCGAAGATTATGCCAATGTTCATCCCACACCTTTATGATACCTTCAAGCTTGAAAAGTTCATTTACCCAGATGCAGATGAAGATTTTCAAAAAGTTTTAGAGTTAAGCATGGAAGAAGCATTCTTTGAGTTGTCCATCCATACAATTGGAGATGAAAAGGGGCATGAATAAGAAATATGAGTCTGCCTTTGTCTGCCAGGTTATGAGTTAGACAATTGGAGCACCATCAAAATACTTAGTATCTTTGATACTATTTCAATGTAATGGTACATCCTAATAGCTTATGCCCAAAAGCATTGGGATGATTTTTTTATGTATGGGCCATTTATTTATTATTATTTTTATAAAATTAGGAATGATCCATTTTCATTCATTTCTTCTATTGCTCTTATTTTTCATTTTTTTCAACACATCTCGGTAACATATCTAATTTAATTTAATTTCATGTTCTTAAATGAATATGAGGATAATTATGATAACAATCAACGGCTTAATTTTGAAAATTTGATTAATGCTAATGAACTTAATAACAAAGATGATTATGAGGAATATGTATTGCCTTCAGACCTAATAAGATTAATTAAGCAAGAAAATAAACCAATTGAGCCTCATCAGAAGATGACTGAATTGGTGAATTTAGGAAATGAAAAGACTAAAAAAATGGTTAAGGTTGGTACATCACTTTCATCGACAGATAGGCAAAGATTGAAAGATCTACTTTGAGAATTCATAGTTGTATTTGCTTGGTCTTATCAAGATATGCTTAGGCTTAGCATAAAAATAATGAAACATAAATTACCTCTGAAGCTAGAATGTAAACTAGTCCAACAAAAATTAAGGTAATGAAGCTTGAGATATTGTTAAAGATAAAAGAAGAGGTAAAGAAGTAGTTTGATGCAGGTTTCCTACAAGTGGCTAAGTATCCAAAATGGGTAGCCAACATAGTACCAGACCCTAAGAAATATGGAAAGGTGTGAATGTGTGTGGATTATCATGATTTGAATAAGGCTAGCTCAAAGTATAACTTTTTTTTTTACTTTATATTAACACATTGGTGGATAATACGATCAAGCATTCTATGGTTTCCTTTATGGATGGGTTTTTAGGGTATAATCAGATAAAGATGGTTGAAGATAACATGGAAAAGACTATTTTCGTGACCATGTGGGGTAGATTTTGCTACAAAGTTATGTTGCTTGGTTTAAAGAATGCTAGAGCAACTTATCAAAGAGCCATTGTGATGTTCTTTCACGACACAATACACAAAGAGATTGAGGTATATGTAGATGACATGATTGTAAAATCTCATGAAGGAGAAGATCATGTCACTAACCTCAAAAAAAGTTGTTTGAAAAGTTGAAAAAATTCTAACTTAAGCTAAACTTGGCTAAATGTACATTCGAGGCAAAGCTAAGAAAGTTTATAGGCTTCATGGTCAATGAAAAAGGGATTAAAGTTGATCCAGACAAAATGTGAGCTATTCAAATTTGTCACCTCTAAGCACATCAAAAGAAGTTCAAGGTTTTATGGGTAGACTGAATTACATTTCTTTATTCATTTCTCAGCTTACCTATAAGTGTGATCTTATTTTTAAGCTTCTTTACCAAAAAAATCTTGGAGAATGAAATGAGAAATGCTAAGAGGTTTTTGATAAAATTAAATAATACTTGTCAAACCCTCCAATATTGGTATCACTTATTCTAAGAAAACCTTTGACCTTATACCTGACAGTGTGCGAAAAGTCAATGGGATGTATGCTAGGATAGCAAGATGAGTCTAGCAAAAAATAGTGGGCTATCTACTACTTAGTAAGAAGTTCATAGAATATGAGTCTAAATATTCTTTTTTAGAGAAAATGTGTTGTGCATTAGCTTGGATAGGTAAAAGACTCAGATAATACATGCTCTATCATACTACCTGACTTATAACTAAGCTAGATCCAATAAATATATCTTCAAGAAACCTTTATTGTTTGAAAGAATTACAAGATGGTAAAGGATGCTCTCAAAATATGATATCGTGTATGTGAGCTAAAAGGTAATAAAAAAAGTACTATAATCGAGTTTCTCGCTGATCATGCTATCGAAGATTATAAGTCAATGAGGTTAAAATTTCTTGATGAAGATTTGATGACTATGTCCCAACTTGAGAAGGAATGGCATGAAGAAAAGTGTTGGTGAATGTATTTTGAAGGAGCTGTCAGTGCCTTGAGACATGGAATTGGGGCAATTTTGATTTCTTCAAAAGAACTCTATTATCCTATAATAATGAGGTTGAATTTCAATTGCACAAATAACATCGCTGAATATTAAGCCTGTGTCATGAGTTTGCAAGTTACTATAAATAGAAAAATTATAATATTGAAAATGTTTGGAGACTCAGATCTAGTTATATATCATTTGAAAAAAGAATGTGAGACAATAGATTCAAACCTCATTCCATATCATAAGTGTATCCAAGAGTTGATCAAGCAATTTAAAGATATTTAGTTTGATCATTTACCTCGTAGAGAGAATTTGATTGCTGATGCCTTAGCTACTCTGGTAGTGATGATTTGAATTAATGATAATATTGATATTCAACCTATCAAGCAAGATGTTAAGGATATGCCAGCTCATTATTCTAATGTAAAGAATGAGAAAGATGGAAAACTATGGTATTATGATATCTTGTAGTACATTAAAAATCAACAATACCCCGATCAAGCAATTGAAAATAATAAAAGAGTCATCCGAATACTAGCTATGAGTTTCTTCCTGGATAGTGATGTCCTATATAAAAAGAGTCATGATCAAGTATTCTTGAGATGTGTAAATGTAGTTGAGGCAAAAAATATTATTAAGAAAGTGCATGATAGAATAGATGGGATACATGAAAATAAACATATGTTGGTAAGACAGATCATGAAAGCCAGGTAATATTGGTTGCCAGATCTATGCTGATAAGATTCATGCTTTGCCTACTGCTTTACATGTTTTGGCACCACCCTAGCCATTCTCAATGTGGGGCATGGATGTTATTGGTCATTTACCCCAAAGGCTTCTAATGGACATAAGTTCATTTTTGTGATGACAGATTATTTCACAAAATAGGGAAAAACAACTTCATATGTAAGTGTGACACAATTTGTAATCAGTAAGTTTATAAAAAGAGAGATCGTTTGTAGACATGGACTTTTAGAAAAAATTATTTTAGATAATGCCAAGAACTTGAATAGTAAAATGATGTAGGAAATATATGCCCAGTACAAGATCAAAAAGCATAATTCGATGCCATATTGCCAAAAATGGATGGGGCAATTGAAGTGGCAAACAAGAATATAAAAGGAAGTTTTTAGAAGATGATCGAAACCTATAAAGAATGGTATAAGAAGTTGCCATTTGACTTTCATGCTTATCAAACATCAATGTGTACCTCTATTGGGGCAACCCTATTTTCCTTGATTTGTAGGATAGAAGCTGTGTTGCTAATGGAAGTGAAAATCCCATCCTTGAGAGTTTTAAAAGAAGTTGGACTAAAAGAAGCTGAATGGATTCGAAAGCGTTATGAGCAATTGAATTTCAGTGAAAAAAAAAGATTAACAACATTATATCATGGTTAGCTATATTAAAGAAGGATGATGAGGGCTCATAATAAAAGGGTTCGACCTCATTGTTTCTGAAAAAGAGAGTTGATTTTGAAAAGGTTTCTTCTAAGTCAACATGATAATAGAGGAAAGTGGACTCCAAATTCGGAAAGGCCATATTTAGTGAAAAGAGCTTTCTAAAGTGGGCATTATTATTAACAAAAATAGATGGAGATGATTTGCCCATAAATTATGATGCTGTGAAAAAATACTATGCTTAAAAAAAAATGAGGACTCGAATCGAAAACCTCAAATGGACGGTTTGAGTCAAAAGGGTTCATTTAAGTTGAAAACCTAAAAAACCAACTTAGATATGGAAGTTACAACATCAAATTTGGGAATTCACCAACATGGAGGCTAGCATGTTCTGATGAGCTCTAAGTTGTTAGGTGCATCAGGTGATTAAGTTTTCAAAAATATTTCAAGATATTTTATCATGATTATTTGATTGTTTATTTTGGGCATTGTTTCTCCATACCCATTTTTCTAACCATTCTTCTTTATTAATGGCCAAAGTTGTTCTATCATTCTTTTAAAAAGATAGTTCATTTCATTCCTTGTGTCTTTTTTTTATGATTATTTCCCATTTATTCTCATTCCATCCCTTGGCTTTTGCCTTTAATACCTTGTAATGGAAGAAATGTGTGATTGTCTTTTTACTTTTTGAAATTGAAATAATGATTGATAAATGAATAATAGCATGAAAGATTTCTACATTACTTTGGAAAGGTTGAGAGTGATAAAGGCAAATATGAAGTGTTCAGTGCTTGGTAAGGACATTGAATTTGGAGAAGAAAGATTTCTTTAAAATGAGAATATGGGAATTGAATGAAAGGGATGATTGAGAATTGAATTGGTTTGGTCTTATCGCTTGAAGATTGAAGAGTTCAAAATTAAAAAAAAAAAAAAAAGCTTGAGAACTTGTGCACTACAATTGAAAAGATATTAATTGACATTTGCATAACATGCATTGCATTTAAGAATGTATAGTGCATGAATCTAGGAAACAGTGATTACAAGATCCAACAAGAAGAAGATAAATATGAAGACTTTTCGATGAAGGAATTTCAAATTCTCGTTTGAAAAGAAACCTATGAGGTAAGATTCTAATCCTTGAAAAAGATATTTCAAGAAACTTAGTTATGGATAAGAAAGATTTTTCAAAAAAAGTTGTGGAACCTTTGTTTAAAAGAGTATTTTTTGATATTAGGAATGATTTATAAGACCTCCGGGCATAATCTCATAAATTTTCTTCAAGACACGATTTATAAAACCTCCAGGTATGATTGTAAAAAAAAAAGCCTTATTTATTTTTCAAAAGTTTTGAGCCTTTGTTTAGAAGAGCTTTATTTATTTTTTAAAACTCATTGAGCCTCTATTTAGAGGAGCTTTATTTATTTATTTTTCAAAAGTCGTTAAGCCTCTGTTTAGGGGTGCTTTATTTATATATTTTTTCAAAAGTCATTGAGCCTTTGTTTAGAGAAGCCTTCTATATTTTTCAAAAGTTATTGAGTTTCTATTTAGATGAGCCTTTTATATTTTTTAGAATTTGTGAGACTCTGTTTAGAAAAGCCTTATTTATTTTTCAAAAGTTGTGAGCCTCTATTTAGAGGAGCTTTATTTATTTGTCAAAAGTTGTGAGCCTCTGTTTAGAAAAACTTTATTTATTTTTTAGAAGTTGTAAAGCCTTTGTTTAGAGGAGCTTTATTTATTTTTAAAAGTAGTGAGCCTCTGTTTAGGGAAGCTTTATTTATTTTTCAAAAATTGTAGAGCCTCTATTTAAAAGAGCCTTATATATTTTCAAAAAATTGTGAGCCTCTACTTAGAGGAGTTTTTATGTTATTTAAAAAGTTTGATTATCTATTTTAAAAGAGTTTAAAAAAAAGAAGAATGAGTGTCTCGAGTTGATTATTTGGATATAAGGGCTATCTATGTCTTTGTACAATTCCTGTTTTATATGGAGTGCACAAAAAAAGATAACTATAGATGCCCTAATTTGTCTGGGGTTGTAACTATTTAATTTGTTGAATAAATAAATAATAAAATAATAATAATAATAATAATAATAATAATAATAATAATAATAATAAAAGAAAAAAGAAAATCAAGTGTTTGAGTTTGTATGAAATTGTTTGTTTGGATTGTAAAATTTAAGTTGGACTTAAAGTTTTAAGCTGAAATTGAAAAGTAATTGAAACTCTTTTAGTTTAGGGTTCTTATGATCAGATCCCTATAAATACAAACCCAAATCATGCAATAGAACACACAGAGAGATTAGCAAGTAAAATAGATACACACAGAAATAAAAAAAAAAAGGAAGTAGTCAAGTCTAAAATTTTTAGAAGAGTCTTTGGTAGGGGTTTTAAAAGCTTGGTGATTTTTGAAGATTTTTTTCTAGAAAAATATGAAAATTTTCCAAATTATGGTGAACTTTTTTAGTTTTTGGTGAAGATTCTAACAAAATTTGAAGTTTTTAGTGAGTTTTCCAGTTTTTTAGTTTCTAGTGAAGTTTTTGATGAAACTTGAAGATTTTGACGACACACGCCCAATTCCAACTTAGGTTTCTAGAATTTGACAAGCTGTTCAACTGGCATTTTTCATTTTAGAAAGAGAGGAAGAGAAAAAAAAGGAAGACAGAAAGAGCAGAAATGTAATATGAACGAAAAAAATAAATTTGGCTTTTATAACCAATTAAAATAATGTTATTTTGAAGTTTAATTTAGCCTAGGATTTGCGTGTTTCCACCAACCCGACCAACCGACAGCACGATCCAGTTTGCAACCTATTCCAGCCGTTGTCCCTCCAGTCAAGTTGAGGCACCTTCCTGAGTTGCTCCAATCACTTTTCCTTTCTGTAGCCAAGCCACACACACCAATTGAGCCAAGTTGGTTCCTGTTTTGGTGTTATTTATTTATTTATTATTTTATTTTGTTTATTTATTTTTAAAGTATTTTTGATTGATTAAATTTTAAGAAAAATTAGAGAAGAAAATTAAAAAAATGATCAAAATAAAATAGTAATAATTTTTTTTGAGAATAAATAATAATTATCCAATGATGGAATTTTAAAAATTGCAAAAGATTAATTTTCATAAAATTCTTAAGTAAGAATTTTTTCTAAATTTGTCCCAAATGGAAGGGAATTATGATAAAGTTTCAATAATAATAATTAATATTTATTTTTAATTTTTAAAAAATAAAAAACACAAATTCAATAAAATTTTGGAATTAAAATACTAATTATCCAATGATGAGATTCTTAGAAATTTCAAATGGTAAATTTTATAAAAAATCTCTCGGTGAGGAATTTCTCTAAATTTTACCTAAATTGTGAAATAACTTAGTTGAAATTTTAATAAAAGTAATCGTATTCTTTTCCAAATAAAAAATATATAACTTAAAAATGTGGGGAAAAATATTTAACAATTATCCAAAGATGAGAATCTTAGAAATTTTAAATGGTAAATTTTTTACGAAATCTCTAGGTGAGAAATTTCTTTAAATTCAACCTAAATGATGGACGAATTTAAATGAGATTTCAAAAAATAATTGTCATATTATTTTCTTTCTAAGGATTAAGAAATTAACAAAAGTTTAAATTCTAAATGGACCTAAATGATGAAAAATTTAGAAATAAAACTTGTAGGAAATTTTTTTCTAAATAAACCTAAATGGTGGAAAATTTAGAAATAGAAATCAAATTTGTAAAAATAAATTTGAGATGATGAAATTCTTCGCAATCACAAATGGATGATTATTTAAAAAATTTCTAAATGAGAAAATATTTCTAATTTAGGCCCCAATGATGGAAGAATTAGATATATTTTCGATAGACAAAAATGATTAAAATTTTCCAATGACGGAATCTTTTCAAGAAAACAAATAGGATTCTTGAATACTTTCAAGGTGAGGAAATATTTTCAAGAATTCTATCAGATTAATGGAGAAATCTTAAGAATTATTTTCAATATTAAATTTAAGACCATTAGAATCAAGACTTTAGGATAATTTAAAATAAAATGGTATAATCCTTTGGATGGGTATCTGAGGGTGCTATAACTTTCCCTATATGTAACTGAACTTCCAAACCCTATTCTGATTAGTAGACTATAATTGATTCTTTTAGGGGACCCTTAGTCAAGCTTAGGAGCTCCTGAAAGAATATATTCATTAGGTGGCTAATCACACCTAGATAAAAAAGATCAGTGGCGACTCTTTAGATTATGTCTAGCTATAGATTTTTAGATCTATATATTATGATAATTTGTCCTTAAACATAAGGTTGAAATTGAGAACAAAGCTAGCAATGCTCTTAGCCAGGTGGTTTATTTGCCTACAACCACGTCTATCCAAGTTATAACGTTCAAAGTCTTAAAAGATGAATACCCTAACTATTAAGATTTTAACATTATGTATGTTGATTTGCTCACTAGTAAGCAAAAAACATATGATGATTTCTTCATATGGGATGACTACCTATTTAAATATAGTCGACTTTTTTTATCTTTTACTTCTATTTGTGACCAAATTATATGGGAATTATATGGACAAGACATGATTATTGCTATGATGGAAGAGAGATTTTATTCACAAAGCCTCAAGCATGCTATTGCTAAATTAGTCAATTAATTTAGAACTTGTCAATTAGCAAAGAAAAACAAAACACTTGTCTTAATATTTCATTATTTGTTCCACATATACCTTGACAAGACCTAAGTATAGATTTCTGTCCTAGGGCTGCCAAAGATCATTTAAGGCCATGACACTATCTTAAAGGTGGTTGATAGATTTTTTAAAATGGAACATTTCATTTTTTGTTCTAAAAATTGTCCATATGGCGCAATATTTTTCAAATTAAGACTCTAAGGCTGTCTACAATTATTGTCTTAGATAGGGATGTGAAGTTTATATGTTATTTTTAGTGAACTTTTTGGCATTTGATGAACAAAAATATGAAATTTTCTTCGGCCATTCATCTATAAATAGATAGGCCAACTAAAGTTGTCAATTGAAGTCTTTGATACCTACTTCGATACTTGGTCAAAGAAAAACTTACTACTTGGGATTTGATCTTATGTATTGCATAATTTGAATAATCCATTTGAAATTATGCTAGGTTTACAACAAAAGAAACCAATTGATTTGATTTTCTTACTTCTTTTACCTCGTCCTAGTGCAGAATGTGTGGATTTTGTAGACTACATTCAATGTACATGAGAAAATATCTACTAGCAATCCTCGTACAATATGCAAATAGATGTACATAGCAAGCATTCTAAATTTGAGGTTACTAATCAAGTTATGGTTCATATGAGGTTGGAATGATTGCCAACCAATGAGTTAAGAAGTTGCAACATAAGAATTTGGATCTTTACAAAATTTTGAAGAAGATCAACTCTATTCCTATGTTCTAAACCTTACGGATAGCATGAGTATTAGTAACATTTTCAACATTGAATATCTTACTATTTATCCTAGACATATCAATGTTTCTAATGGTGAAACTAGTACTACTACTTCTTGATGGAATAAAATAACCTCAAACAATATTCAAACTGAATATGTCAAACAATGAAAAAAATCAAATTATCCCTCTCTACGTGAATCTAGAAAGAATCAAATAAATAGAACTAACAAATAAATTACCAAACCACAAGCACAAGGACACAAGTAATTTATGTGGAAAACCTCCCCAAAACAATGAGTAAAAACCACGAGCAGTAATAATATTCTTCACTATCAAAATAATGGGAATACAAAGTCCTCTCTAGCTAAAACTAAAGGCATACAACTATAATATATAAAGATTAAACAATCTTGGTAAAGAAACAATCTTGCAAGAAAAAATTGAATAAGTCTTAGTAAATTTAGGAAGCACCCACAAAATCAGTAGATAGAAAACTTGAAACCTAATCTCCATCATTTAGACTAAAGAACAATGAGTCATGAATACACTGATAAAATTTTATCTCAATCAATAATGAATTGACACCGATCAAACTACTTGATCGAAACTACACAAAACCCTTTTTTTCTTCATTTTCTCTCTATTACCGCCACACCACTCTCTTGTTTCTTTTTCAGCCATTTAAGGGTTTAAAACCCTATAATCAAGCATGAAAGGACTAGTTTAGGGCACCTCCACATGGAAGAAACCAAGCCCAAGAAATCTCACCTTTTTTAACTAAGTGGAGGGAATCGCCATTCCAAAGAACAAACGACAAACTTCAAGTTTCTCCCTTGGTAGTTTTACCAGCTCAAAAGTATTATTCTTATACAAAGACTTCATCTCATCTTACATGACATTAACCCACTCTTTCTTGTTTTCATTTTCCATGGCCTCTACATAACATTTGGGTTCTTCCCCATCAATTAGTCAGACATACTCATCAATAGAATACCATGTGAAAGGCTATCAATCTCTAGTAGTCCTCCTAAGAGGAACTTTTGGTAAAACATCTGGTTGAACCTCTGATATATGTGACTGTTCATGGGTATCATCACCCACCTCAACCTGTGTAGGGTTGATATCAACATTACTTGTATTAGGTTGGTTATCCTCAACATCTTCAACCTCTGTAGGCAATTGTGTTAGAAGAACTAGATCCAAGTCAATCAAACCATCACTATATCATGAAACTAATGTATCCGTCTTTAAATATCTTGTATGGTCTGGTCTTCAACAAAAACATCCCTACTTCTCACAAGTTTCTTCTGCACTGGATCATAAACTTGTAGCCAAACTCATCGTGGCCATAACCAAGGAACATAAACTATCTAGTCTTGACATCGAGCATGGATCTTTCATCTTTGCGAATATGCACCAAAGTCTTGCATCCAAAAGTGTGCAAGTCATCATAGGACACATCTTTGCCTGACCAAATTTTATCTGGAACATAAAAATCTAAAGGAACATACGGTGAGAGATTCAAAACATGCACAACTATACACATAGCCTCATTCCAAAAATATTTTGATAACTGTGCTTGTGAAAGTAAACATCTCACTCTTTCCATTAATGTTTTGTTTATCTTTTTAGCTAACCCATTCAGTTGAGGAGTTTTAGGAGGTGACTTTTGATGTCTAATACCCTGTTGTCTGCAATACTTACCAAAAGGACTAGTGTTCTCACCCTTATTACCAGTCTTTATGCATTTCAATTTTAACCCTGTTTGTCTTTCAACTAAAACATGAAAGTATTTAAATACATCTAGCACTTGGTCTTTTGGTTTTAAGGTATAAACCCATATCTTCCTTGAATGATCATCTATAAAAGTCACAAAATAAATGGAGCCACCCAGTGTTTTTGTTCTCATAGGACCATAAACATCATATTATACTAAATCAAGTATACTTGGCTTTCTTGATAGAGGGGATGTCTTGAATGCAACTCTAGTTTGCCTATTTGCCAAGCAATGAGCACACTTTTTTAAAGATACATTCTTCACTCCAAAAAATAAGATTTTTCTTAGCCAAAACCTTCAAACCCTTCTCGTTCATGTGACTAAGTAACTTATGCCTAAGCTTAGTTGTATCATCATTATCTACTACATTGATAATGGAATCAGATACCTTTGCCTACATCAAATACAATAAGGAGCATTTTGGACCCCTAGCTATAACCATAGAGCCTTTAGTGAGCTACCACTGACAATCACAAAAGGTGTTGCAAAACCTTTCATCATTATGCTTTCCTATAGAAATCAAATTCATGTAAATATCGAGAATATTTTTAACATTTTTCAAGACCAATGTAGTGCCATTATTGGTCTCTAAGAACACATCTCCCAGACCAATGGCTTTAGTTGAGCCATCATTACTCATTCTAACACTCTCAAAATCACTAGGTGTGTAAGATGTAAAGTAGTTATTTAGAGATGTAGTATTAATTGTGGCACCAATATCAATTACCCAACTAGTCTCATGGCATGCAAGATTAACAACATCATTATCATATAAAATAAGGAAGTCATATATGACAGTAGCAACTTTGTCAGCATCATTACCATTGTCATTCTTCATTTTCTTATCCTTATCACTATGATTGTCTCCTTTCAACTTTTGATAATATTTTCTTATATGCATTTTTAGACCATAATAATGACACTCATCATTGGCAAATTTGTTGGATTTACTCTTGCTTCTGTCTCTGTTCTTCAAACTTTTGCTTTTACTCCTCATTCTTTTTTTTGTTACAAGACATCAGACTATGAAGAGGAACCTTGTGACTTTCTTCTTATCTTTTCATTCAAAACACCACTCTTAGCCAAATTTATAGTAATAATACCATTTGGGGCTAAGTTAGATAACATTATTCTAAACAACTTTTATGAGTCTAAAAATGTACCAAGAAGCCATAAGCCTTATATATCATCTTCAAACTTGAGATTCATGCCAGCCAACTGATTAATAATACCTTGATATGCATTCAAATGATCTATCATAAGATTTCCATCTTGATATTTCAAACTTATCAACTGCTTAATTAAAAATAATTTATTATTCTTAATTTTTTGAGCATACAACTCCTCAAGCTTGCTCCAAAGAGTGCATGCATGTGTTTTTTCAGTAACATGGTTCAAAACATTATCATTTACCCACTTTCTAATATAACCACATACCTATCGACGAAACAAACTCCATTCCACATCTATTTTATTTTCAGGCTTTTTGGTAGCAAACACATGTAAATAATAATCTTTCATATAAAGTAAGTCTTTCATCTTCCTTTTCTACACATGATAATTTGAACCATTCAAATTAATCATTTTACTTGTACTGGCTTCCATTATTCAACACAAGGCACAAATCAAATAGCATGAGCTCGATACCACTTTGACGGGATAAAATAACCTCAAATAATATTCAAACTAAATATGTCACGCAGTAAAGAAATTAAATTATCCTTCTCTTATGTAAATATAGCAAGAATCAAATAAATAGAGCTAACAAATAAATCACCAAACCATAAGCATAAGAACACAAGCAATTTACATAAAAAACTTCCCCAAAATGAGGAGTAAAAACCAAGGGTAATAACAAATAATCTCCACTATCAAAATAATGGGAATACAAAATCCTCTCTAACTAAAACTAGAAGTACACAACCACAATATCTCAAGATTAAACAATCTTGGTAAAGAAACAATCTTGTAAGTAAAAATTAGAGAAGTCTTAGCAAATATAGGGATTAACAAACATCTATGAAATCAATAGGCAAAAAACTCAAAACCTGGTCTCCACCGTTCAAACTGAAGAACAATAAGTTGTAAACACACTGATAAAATTTTAACTCAATTGAACAATGAACTGATCTTAATCAAACTAATTGACTAGAACTACACAAAATCACTTTTTTCTCTCTTTTTTTCTTTATTGTCGCCACACCACTCTCTTATTTCTTTTTCAGCCATATAAAGGTTTAAAACCCTATAATCAAGCATGAAAGGACTAAAAAGTTCTTAATGAATGGGTTTTGGTTTAGGCCTCCTTCACATAGAGGAAACCAAGCCCAACACTCATCACTTTACATCGACTTCTAATTTTTGTTTTGAGATTAAAGACATTGTGGATAGCACATTATAGCTTTTTTTCAATTAACTATTCTTCATTTTCCTCTAAGTTTTCTTTAGTAAAGTTAGAAACTTCTTATTTAGGCATTCTAAGGTAATGTGTCCAAGCCCTTTACACTCAAAACACCTTTTGGTTTGTGTACTAGACTGAGGCTTGCTTGTTGGGGTTTCATCTTTCTTTTAAGGCTACTTTGGAATGGGCTTAGAAGGAACAACAGTTTTGGATGAGCCACTTTTATTGATATAGCCCTTTTGAGACCCAAATCTCAAGTTTCTACCATGAGCCTCCTTTTGTTGCCTCTCCACCTTAAGGGCAAACTTGTATATGTTGTTGAAAGTCTAATAGGGTTGTAGCTATACCATAATAGCTATGTCAATCTTCAACCCTCCAAGATATCATGTAATAGTCTGCTCTTCTTGTTCCACTAATTTGTATTTCAAATTGAGATGGTTAAACTTAGCCGTATACTCATCCACTTAGAGATCTCTTTACTTTAAGTTATAAAGCCTAAAGAAGACGTCTTACTAGAAGTTGTTTGGAAGATACTTTCTTTTCATTTTCTCTCAAGTTACAATTTTTCTCTTACCTTCTTTTTTCCTTTGCGTTTCCATTAAAAGGATGCATACTTTTTAAGTTTGATGGCCACTAGCTTCACCTTGTGATGTTCAAAGGCATCATGGTATTAAAAAATATGCTTCATTGTGTGTAGCCAATCTAAGAACTCTTTAAGTTGTATTTTCTCTTAAACTCAAGAATCTCTATCTTTTGATTGAATATGCTATGTTGAAGTTGGTTTCTATATAGGTAGTCTCTAATTTGCCATAGGTGAGGTGGGGCACATCATTATTTTCATGGTATAGATTGGCCTCTCATTCTTCTTCTTCATTCTTTCTTTCTTGTTACTTTATCTCTTTTCTCTTTTCTTGCATACGCAACTGTTGTTGTAGTTAGAGGATTTGTTGCCACATCTCTTCTATGAAGGCATCCCTTGGGTCATCATTTGTAGCTACTGCAACATTGGTATTGGCTTCAACATTTTCTGCCAGTGCTTGATGATGATGACTTGCCATAGCTCTTATACTAATTTGACGCAAAGAATTGATGGTTGAGATGTTGAAGAGTAATTATAAATAGAAAAAGCTCACAAAAAAAACAACTCATAAGAATTTTAATAATGGTAGAATATCGTTATTGGATTAAAGGCATAGAAGTTCACCACCAAAAGTAGACACTAAGGGATATAGAAACACCACCCTATGAATTCTGATCAAGGATATAGAACTATAAAAGTTCACCAGTCTAGGAAATTCATCTAAAAGATGCAAAACTTGAAAACAATTTAAAGATTGCTTAAGGATAAAACAAACTCTATTCTACTTTCTACAAAGAATAACCAAAAATAAATAGGCTAAGAACATCCCTCCAAGTATGGGAGTTTCAAATATTGGATTACTAAATTGATTGGATTGCTTTCAATCTTGTTTTACTGAAATGGTTCCTCAAATCATGAGATTTGCATGTGAACACAATAATTCATAGTGTGAACACAATTATCTGCCCATTTACTATTGCAAATTACATGATAATATGCAGAATATTTGGTGTCTAAGTTCATCCATGAATCTAACCATAATCCTATCTATCTTTATGCTTTCCTTTTTCAACTAATGTGAACACAATCTCTCTATTCCAGCCCACCTTATTTTTGTATTTATTTAGTGGATTTGGATAAAGGATAAGCCCATCTTATTTTTGGATAAGTTTTTCTTAGTCTCAGCCCAAGGTGTAAGATGTGTTAACACTCTAATGTCAATCACTTTTGGTTGAAAAAGACTTATTCTCAAGTCTAAATTAGTCTTCTTGTCATGGTAGGGTGACAAATCACAACATTAAAGGTGAGAGATACTGCATAAGTGTTAGGAAGCTCTATCTCATAGACATTTTGCCTAATACGTTAAAAAATTCTAAATGAACCATCTGCATTAGATTGTAATTTGCCAAACTTCCCTAGAGGAAATCTTTCTTTTCATAAGTTAATCCATACTAAATCACCTTTTTTGAACTCCACTTGTTTTTCATGTTTGTTTTTTGCCTTTTTATATTTCTCATTTGCTACAAAATCCTAGCTCTAACTTATTCATGCAATCATTTGATACCCTTAGCCATTTTTTTTGCATTTTCAATAAATTGTTGATTAGTAGGGAAATGAACCAAATCTAAAAGGCTAATTGGATTCTTACCATACACCACCTCAAATGGGCTATAAACACTAGTTTGGCTTGGTGAGTGGTTATAGGCAAACTCTATTGGAGGTAAAACAAGATCCCATTGCTTGATATTCTTTCCCACATAACTTCTTAAAAGGTTGCCCAAGATGCAATTAGTTACTTTTGTTTGACCATCTGTTCAAGGATGATGAGAAAAACTATACTTGAGATTGGTGCCAAGCTTCATCCAAAGGGTGCATAAAAAATGACTAAGAAATTTAGAATCCTGATTAGACACCATGGATCTAGGAACTCCATGTAGCCTCATAATTTCCCTAAAATATAGATAAAAAATATGAGTAGCATCTATAGTTTAGGTACAAGAAACGAAATAAGCCATCTTGGAAAAATGATCCATAACCACTATGATGAATTTTTTATTCCTTTGAGTTTTAGGTAATCCTACTACAAAGTCTAAATTGACATCCTCCCAATGAGCATTAGGCACTGGTAGTGGAGTATACAATTCAATGTTTTGACCATAACTCTTGATAATGTGGCACACTCTACACCATTCAAGGTGTTTCATTACATCCATTTCCATTCTCGACCAATAAAACTTGTCTTGTAAAAGAGCAAGTGTCTTGTCTCTTTCAAAGTGTCTACTTAGTGCACCATCATGAGCCTTGTTGATTAAGGCCTGTCTCAAGGAACATGAGGGAATGCAAAGTTTGTTAGCCTTGAAGAGATATCTATCATGCAATAAAAAACTAGTTATGTGGTCTTTGCTTGCACTCTTTCCAAATTCGACCAAATAAGGGTCTACCTTATAGAGCCCTTTGATTACATCAAATCTAATAATTTCAATAGTCATAGTGGCTAATAAGGAGTGCTTTCAACTCAAAGCATCTGCCACCACATTTTGAGTTCTCGATTTGTGCTTAATAGTAAAGTTGTAGGCTTGAAGGAACTTCGCCTAAGCTACTTACCTTTAGTTGAGCTTTGTGTTGGCTACTGATGAACTTCAAGGCCTTATGGTCTAAATATAAGACAAATGGCTTGGCAAAGAGATATTGACTCCAATGGAATAAAGCTCTATATATGGCGTAGAACTCCTTATCATAGGTTGAATACTTTATCTTAGCTTTATTGGGCTTTTCATTAAAAAATGCTATAGGCTTTCCTCCTTGGCTTAAAACAACACCTATTCTAAAATTGGATGCATCACATTCCACCTTAAACACTTGATTAGAATCTAGTTGGGATAGGATGGGAGCTTCGATAATCCTTTTCTTAATGAGCTCAAAGTTATGTTAGGCTTCTTTGGTCCACTTAAAAATTTTATCCTTCAAACATTCGGTGATGGGAGCCACAATAGAGCTAAAACCCCTAATGAAACACCTATAAAAAGATAAAAGGCCATGGAAGCTTCGGATATCATGTAAAGATGCTGGTGTTGGCCAATTTAAAATTACCTTAACCTTACTAGAATCCATTTTTATTCCTTTCTTTAACACTATAAATCCTAGAAACACTAGGTTGAAAGTAAAGAAACTGCATTTTTCAAGGTAAGCATAAAGTTTTTGTTTTTTTACTATGCAAAATAGTTGGTGTATATGATTCAAGTGTTGATCATCATCTTTGTTATACACTAAAATATCATCAAAATATATTACTACATATCTGCCAATATAAAGTTTAAAGATATTATTCATAAATCTCATGAAAATACTAAAGGCATTGGATAAACCAAAAAGCATTACCATCCATTCATAGAGACCATCCCTTCTCTTGGAGGTTATTTTTTACTCATCTCCAAGCCTCATTTTGATTTGATGATAGCCACTATGTAGGTCTATCTTAGAGAAAATAGTTGTTTCATGTAGTTGTCTAGCAAGTCATCTAAGTACAACATCACTTATAAAAGTAAAAACAATGTTTTCAAAACTTTTACTATCACTTATAACATCACATACCTTCCCATAGGTAATACATCGAGTATGGAACACTTTTTTATGCAACCAATCTTTTTTCTTAGCAAGTGCGGTACTCAAGCTACATTATATGACTAGGGATGTTTCATAATCGCCATAGGTTACCTCTTCTTCTTATTTGAGGTTTTGATTCTCTTCAACTAGTTCTTCTTCATTTTCCTCTAAGGTTTCCTCAACTAGAGTCACAATCTTCTTATTGGGCATTCTAAGGCAATGTGTCCAAGCCCTTGACATTTAAAACACCTTATGGTTTGTTCACTAGACTAAGGCTTGCTTGTTGTAGTTTCATCTTTCTTTTGTTGCTACTTTGGAATAGGCTTAGAAGGAACAATAGTTTTAGATGAGCCACTTTTATTGATATAGCCTTCCTAGAACCCAAATCTCAAGTTGCTATCATGCCCTTCTTTTGTTGCCTTTCCACCTTAAAAGCAAGCTTGCATACATTGTTGAAAGTCCAATAGGGTTGTAGCTATACCACATTAGCTATCTTGATCAAGGTTGTAGTTATACTATATTAGCTATCTCGATCTTCAACCCTCTAAGATACCATTTAATAGTCTACTCCTCTTGTTCCACTAATTCGTATTTCAAAATAAGGTGGTCAAACTCAATTGTATACTCTTCCACTGAGAGATCTATTTGCTTTAAGTTATGGAGAGCCTAAGAAAGACATCTTTTCGAAAGTTGTCTAGTAGATACTTCCTTTTTAACTCTCTTTTCTTTTCTTCCCATATTGTAATTTTTCTTTTGCCCTCTCTTTCCCTTTGCTTCTTCAAATTTTCCCACCAAAAAGATGCATGTTCTTAGGCCAAGTTGTAAGATATGTTGATACTCCAGTGTTATTTAGTATTTAAGATTATAGATTATGATAGAATAAGATAATATAATATTATAAATAAGATTAAATTAAATAATATCATCTTATCTTATGTTTGATGTGTGAAAGGATTAAAATAAGATAATTTATTTTTTAGTGAAACTTATCTTTGCTTAAAGTTTATACAATTTAACTTATTGATATAATTTTTAATGGTATAATAAGACATAAATTTAATTCTATAGATTAAAAATAATCATATCCATTTTGAATGAATCAAATCATTCTAAATGAAGAGGATAATAATCTTTATTGTAATCATATCCCTTTTAATTAAATACAATTCCAACATAATATAAAATGATTATCATATTATCATATCCATTATTTTATGTGTTAAACATGACCTAAATATACTATTTACAAAGATCCTATATCAATATTTTCCAAGGAAAAGAGCATTCCCAAAATCTTGCTTGATTCAAGCCATTAAGTGCTTGTTTGTAATGATTGTATATATAATAAAATCTTAGATATTGAATTTAAATGGGATTTTCCTTAAGCAGAAAGGATTAAGCTTGTGTAAACAGAAAACACTTGGAAAACCTGTTGCCACCCACTTAAAAATTCACACTAGACATGAAGATTAAGTACAAAGTAGGCTTATAATATCCGATGACAATACATAACATCTATAAACAAGTTTTCTCTTGATTAATTTACAATTAGATGTATTGAAGAATGTTTCTAATGTCCAGCCCTAATTAAGATTTTATCTTTTAAAATTAGCAAATGATAATGTTCGTACAGTACCATAATTTGAAGAAGCTCTGTGCGCAGTTGCCTGACACTAGTAAATCACTAATCAATAAACAGAGTGCTCTATTCAACAAAATAATAAACTTAAATGGACAACATAAAAGAATATAGGCTAATGATGTGGGCTTTCCATTGTTCCATCTCCATGGCTCAAGTTTTATATTTATTTTTATTGACAAGAGCTTGTTAGTATAGAAGATTTTAATATACAAGTTTGTATCTGCAAATGCAATCGTATCTTTCCTTTAATCAGTTTTTCAGTTAACCTTTGATTCTCCACCATTGCAAGCTGTAAACAAGGTATTTGTGTTAAATTGAGAGTTGAGAGAAACCTTAAAGCCTCTCAGACATCTTTTTCAAAACTTGAAAGGTTGAAACTCGCAAGTTGGAATCACTCAAGTCTCAACTACGTCAAGTGATTATTAAAGCCTTTTGGTGAAAATACACCATAATGTAAAGAACCCTAAGCTGAAGAAAAGGCTAATATAGAAGTCCACTCAATGATTGCTTCAGCAACTATAAAGAGGGTGCATTTAATTGCTTTTAGCTTTTATATTCTGAGAGATGCAAGATCACATAAACCATACCTTGAGGTCTTCACAGTTAAATCGACCATTAAAGTTCATGTGAAGGGCTCTACCCATCCCTTTTATGATAATCTACATAGCAAAATGCATGATTTCTCTTTTTTTTTTTAGCATTTCTTATTCTCAAAAAATAAGAAAATGAGTGAAAAGGTTGATCTAAATTAATGTTTGATAAAGTTTAGGCATCAGAGAACAAATAACATACCAAATCAGCATATTTGGCTGCTACAGCTAGCTTAGAGCTAACCTACTTCAAATCTATACATGGGCTCCCACAACCATTCTCAACAACCATTAAAGAAACTGAAGAAGAAATTTCTTTAGAACCATCTAAGGTGTTAGACATTACATCCACTAGGAGACCTTTAGCTTCAGCAGCTTTGTGAAGGATGTTACAATGCAGTGAGCTAGATAAATCAGCTACCTTATTCAATGCATAATGATATAAAATACAACAAAAATTGAACTAAAACTAGAAATAAAGCCATTTATATGTATCTATTGCATTAAAATTTTTTATTTCATTTTATTTCATTTACCCCATCTCTGAATAAAGTTGTACATTAGTTTATCTATAACACAACTTTATTTACGAAGCTGGTTCCCTCTTTCTCTAGAATTAAATAAAGAAAATTAATGGGATGCTTAAGAAAATATACAACTACTAACATATCAAATAAACAATAATGTAGAAGTGATGAAAAAAGAAACAAATGCTATATCAATAAAAGCAAACCTTTGTAGCCTTAGCAATAATATCAAGAAGCTCTATAGCAGTTACATCATTCAGTGCAAGGAGAGAATTTGCAACCAAAAAAACCTATGAAACATCTCATTTTTTGGCTGAACTTTTAACATTTTCTTAGGCTGCCAAATATCTAGTATTTCCTTCCATGGCAGCAATTGTTTGGTGCCCCCATAAAACTCCTATTTTGGTTCATTTGCTTCATGGTTTTTGACCTTTCATCATACATTTCTTATGTGCTTTGTGTTTGATTCTTTTTTTTCTTGCTTTAGTTTCTGTTTTTGTTGTGTTCAACTGGATCATTCTTGGATTATTGAATGGCCTCTACTTCTTTCATGGCAATAGCTGTTTGGTCCATCCCACCAGCCCTTCCATCCTTATTCTTCTAACTTGCATGAATGGTTATTAGGCAATAGCTATTTAGTACTTGTCACAAATCCCTCCACCATTGTGTCTTCATTTTTGTTTTCTTGGGTGTTTACATGTTTATTACTCTGTTTCTTGCATAACTTGTTAATTGAGAAGCCAAAGCTTTGTCTTTTTTCATGTTGCTTGCTTCTTTTATGCATGTAGTTTATGGATGAAAGGTTAAAGCTTTATTTATTTTTTATTGTTTCAATTTTTTTTTTTTATGTATGTTGCTGCCTAGAGCCTTAGGAATCCTTGAAAGCCAAACGTAGGATACTATGACCATGTGTTTTCCTTATTCTAGTTTGAGCTAGAATTGAGGGGAGTGGTAGTTTAAGAAAAAAAAAAAGGAATGAACATACATTACAAGCCAAATGTGGGGGGCCTTATCATCTTGGAGTTGTTTTCAATAGCACCACATAGGCTAAAAAAAGTATGGCTTCCTTTTTGGTATAAAAAATATATAGTGTATAAACATTCATGGAAGACTAAAATGTGGGGACCATACATAATGCAATTGGAGTTTGTGTTTTTCTTGATCTTGACATGAACAATAAGATAGGAAGAATACTAGTGTAGAAAATTTTTAATTAGAACATTATGGTAAATAAAAGTTTATAAAAGCATAAAATTAAAAAGTTTGCTTTCATAAATTTACTTTTATGTGTATTTGATTTTAATTATACTCATACAATTTGTTTATGATTGTTTAAATTCAATTATAAGTTTAATTCTATACATTATTAATTTCTTTATTGTTTAGATTCTCATGCTTGTTTTAATTTTTTATCTCATGTTTAAATTCATATTTGATACATTTTCCATGCATATAATAATGATATGAATGAAATTTTTCAATGATTATATTTTAGAGAAGTCGAAGTAGTGATTCTCTAAAACTGTCTAGGTGAGGATATTTTTCTAAAACGCTCCCAAAGTAATGGAGTATTTGGGAAAATATTTAATATAAAAAAGTTTAATTTGTATTTTTTCTAAAATTTTGATATATGTTATTAATAGTATATATTGATTTCTTTAGGTAATGAAATTGATATGATCCAAGTTTAAAAATATAACTAAGTAGGAAAGAATAAAATGAATAAAAATTTTTGAGGATGGGATTCTAAGGAAGTCTAGGTAGAGATTCCTAAGAAATCCCTAGGTGAGAATTTTTCTAAAATACTGCCAAAGTATCGGGGTATCTAGGAACATTTTCAATAAATTTTATTTGCTTTGTTCCTTCCGAAAATGTTAATGATAATTGAGAGATAAGTAGGATGATTAAGGCTTAATCAATATATATTGTTTTGTATACATGATTGCATCATATAATTTCCTCTGTTCCTTTTAAATTTTAGTGATAATTGGTGAATGTAATTTCCAATGAATATATTTTTCATATGCATATTCTACTTTATTGTTTGCATTACATATTTCAATGAAATTTTTTGATGATAGGACTTCAGGAAATTCAAGTAGTGATTCCTAAAAATTCTCTAAGTGAGGAAAGTCTTCTAAAATTGTCAAAGTATTAGAATATTTAGAAATTTCTTTTCAATATGAAAATTTTCATTTTATAATTATTTTCTTTAACTTAAACAGTTTTTTTTAATAAAAGAGTGTTTTTAGAAATAAATGTATATGTATATTATTACATGATTTTTTAATGTTTTTGAAAATAAATGAAAAATCTCTAAGGATAACATTCTAAAGAAATCCGAGCAAAGATTCTTTATAAATCTTTAGATAATAAAATTCATCTAAAATGCCCCTAATTTACAAGAGCATATAGATTAATTTTTTATAAAGATTTCTTGTTTTTTTTCGAAAGAAATTTTTAGAAAATAATATTTTATGTTAAAAAATATATATTGGAAATAAATATGAACCACCAATGATAGGATTTTCGAGAATTCTGAGTAGTGATTCTTAAAATTCCTTAGGTGAGATGGTCCCTTTTAATATTGCCAGCATATTGGAATATTTTTAGGAATTTTTCAATATAAGGTTCTTATTTATTTTCAAGCTTATTAAATAAATCAAAAATATTTTTTAGAAAAAATTAATTTTTTAAAATAGTAAGATTAAGACCGTTTTTATCAATATTAAAAGATGAAACATAATTAATTGGTATCGTTTTAAATGGGTGTCGTGGGGATGTTAATCATTCCCACACATAACTGACTTATAAACTCAATCTATTTTTCATAGACCAAAACTATCTTTTTAATAAAACTTTAAATATGCCTTTATTGTTTTATTAAAGGATAACTTTTTTAGGTGACCAATCACACTTAGCCTAAAAAAGATTGGTGGTGACTCCATTTCTTTTGTTTTTTCAAATTCATCTAGTAGTTCTTAAAACAGTTATGATAGCTTGGTGACTCCACTGGGGAAGTCATTTTTTTTAGAGAGTTAGGCCAAAAATTAATTAGGTGTTATCCTTAATTTTGATTTAATGGTTTTAATTGGTACTTAACATTAATTTTCTTGATTTTGATTTTTGTTGTTAAATAACAATAGTAATAAATTTCATTTTAATTATGTCATTTGTTCATTATTTATTTTATGTATATGTTATTCTCAATAAATTGTGGGGCATGTAGGATAGAGATTGTGATTTTCTTTTCTCACACACATGATGACACATTTTATATCATGCATGAGCTCTACACTTGGGCTCTAACCTTTTTAGGAAGGAGTAAAGTACCTATGCTCTCATGAGATGATAACATTCACAATGGCAAGTAAAATACTCCCACTTAGATTGAACCCTTTCCATTCATAGCCTATAATAAGTGAGGATCAAGATGCCTTACTAGTCCCACATAGATGCTAGTAAGGAACAATTTGAAAACATTTAGACATGTAAATCCAAACCTAACATACCATGATCCCTAAGGATCCAGCCTAGGAAAGAGCCATACCATATTTTTAGAAAATTACCAAATGTTAGGACACTATATACATTCTATTATTTTGTTGTATGGTTGTTATTTTGTTTCTATTACTTGTTTTTTTTTGAATTATTAAGTCATTTTATTTTTTTTGTGTTCTTTGATTTTGTTGCTTACATTATATAAGCATTATATTTTAAAAGGGAGTATTTATTTTAGGTCAATCATCGACAAAAGAAAAAGAAAAAAAAAGAAAAAAAAAGAGAAAATGAAGAAAAAAAGAGTTCTCATAGAGCCATTAGTGGTGTCAACCTTTTGTAAAAATTATTTAGAAGTCCAAAGCCATGCCATTTTTTTTCCTTTCATAAAAATTACCCAAATTAAGATATACGGGGCACTTTGATACAGTTGTGTTTAAGGGTAATAATAGTACAAATAAAGTTGGAATTAAAAAAAAAGATGAAAAAAAGAAGGCAAAAAAAAAAAAGAGCAAAAGAATTTAGGATAGGTAAGAAGTTTGTTTTCTTTCTGGAGTTTGTCATTCCATTTATCATTAAGTTGGTTGGCATATTTTTAAGTTATTGCATTTGTGTATATATCTTTGCATCATTATCATATTCAAGCATTCATGATATGTTGCATGCAAATTAGGAATTATGTCATTCATTCAGCAAGAACAATAGCATAAGCATTGTTGGTATTAAACCTTTGAGATAATATTTTTGTTATTGGGTATAATAAGCCAAAAATATGAAAGATCAATTGAAGGCCTGAATTAGTGCGTTAAAACGAACAAGAAGAATTTGGTCATGACATTCGAGAGGTGATAAAATAGCTTGTTGAGTTGATGAAAACTGTGAATAGACTCAAGAAACGTATTTTGAAATCTTTCTAAGAATCTTTACTAATTTCAACCCAAGTAAATCCTATGAGTTCATAGAGTCATGATCAATCGATTCCCGCTAGGCCTAGCACACTTTCAGGGCACATTGAATCATTCAATGGTTTAAGCAATAATGAAGGTCTGGATGAGATCATGAAAGGGATGAATGATCTGACCATTTAAATGTCTAAGCTCTAAAATTTAATTTTTAGGATGGGGTTACCAGGTTCCATGCAGCCTTCACTAATTGTTTTAAGCTCAAACTTGCATTCAAATCCTTCTCATGACTGTTTTTGGCTTCCTTTCCAAACATCTATGATCAAGCCCTAAAACTTCATACAATCTTTGAGAAGTCCATATTTGAACGAAAGTCTTCAACCGTTCATTCCCTAACCACCTGTTTAGCCAATTGTTCAATTTTGAACCTTTGCACCATAGCCAAATCCTAGGATTCCTAGTCAACCTGTTACCCCAAAATTTCTCAAGGAAAAGAAATAGTTAGATTCTCTTCCCATTTCATATGAAAAACTTTTTCTTTATCTATTTGAGAGACACCTTATTGTCCTTATGCCTTCAGAGCCTTTAAAGCCTCTGTACCCAAAATATTGACCTAAATGCAATATGTGAATACCATAGTACGAATACGGGGCATTCTATTAAGAATTGTGAAGGTTTCAAGCATAAGGCCTAGTCATTCGTAGATGCGAAATGATTTGATCCAACTACAATATGGGACTAAAAGATCTAGGAATAATAAGAAGGGTATGGCAAGATGATGAACATGGATGGGATTTTTGTTCAAAGAGGGTTTTCAAGTCATAAGTTTATAAATTTCTTTGGTTTGAAAAATGTTTTTATGTCGATATGATGTTGTCTGTTATGGTTTGTCTTTCATCCTCACTTCTTTGCCAATTTTCATACTTCTCATTAAAGAGCTTTGACATTTGTTCATTCATTCATTCATCCATTCATCCATATATGTATCTAAATAATGCAATTCATGTGTGTTTCAAAAGGATGAATTTCTTCAAAAATAATTCCTACAATTTCTTCTAAGGGTTAGGAGAATATTTCATTTGAAAGGAGAGATGGAGAAGATTATTAAAGGACTTTGTGCTCAAAGAATGATCAACCTAAAAGACCTAGCTTAAAACCCATAAGGGAGAAGTTAAGGTATAATTTCTTGGAAGAAAGAGTTCAGGCTATTGAAGCTAAAGATAAATCTTTTGATGTAAAGAATATCAACTAGTTTTAGATGTGGTTATTCCACCCAAGTTCAAAGTTCTGACATTTGAAAGGTATAATGGAATTGGATGTATTGAGACACATTTGGCTTAATACTGTTACAAAATGGTTAGGTATGCTGGTGGTGAAAAGCTACTTATTCATGTTTTTCAAGAAAGTTTGATCAGGACAATAGCTAATTGGTATTATAGTTTAGAAAGTAGTCAAATTCGTACTTGAAAGGATTTATCACGGGCATTCTTGAAGCAATACTAGCATATATTAGAGTTGGCTCCAGATTGATTAACCTTTCAAAATATAAGAAAGAGTCCTAATGAGAGCTACAAAAAATATGCTGTTAGATAGAAAAAAAATGGCATTGCAAGTACGATCACCTTTTACCAATAAAGAATTGAATTCCCTATTTGTAGATACCATTCCTTTTCCCTATAATGATAAGTTGATTAGTAATACTTCATTAAAGTTTACAGATTTATTGTTTGCTATTGGCAGAATTGAGAATGGAATAAAAAGGTGAAGAATTATAAATGCTAGTGATAAAAGAAAGGGAGATATTTTTGTTAAACAAGCATAAGAACCAATTGTTAAAGGGCAAAATGAGAGAAATCTGACCAAGATGCAAAAAGATTTAATGGATAACTATTCACATTGGTCACTTTATTGTTCCCAACTAACATTTCAGGCTAAAAATTTTCCTCAACCACTTCATCTGTGTGCTTCAGTTCCTTTGCCACAAACATTTATAGAACCAAAGATCAACTCAAGCCATTCACAAAACCATAAGAGAAAAAGATTTAAGATGTATCATTCACTTCCAATGTTTTATGCTGAGCTATTCACCTTACTGGTCAAAAATCATATGATTTCTATTGTTCCAGCAAGACCTAGAAAGCCTCCATACTTGAAATGGTACAAACTAAATGTTAAGTGTGAGTTCATGATGGGGTCAAAGGACTTTTTATAGAAAATTGTACTGCCTTCAAGGATATAGTTCAGGCTTTGATTGATGCAGATCCCATAAAGTTTAAAGAATTGATTAGTGATTTTGATGATTGATAGTGGGAGAGTTGTAGGTTAATGATGCTAAAATTGAATCATCGAATGGGAAACTTTTGTTTGTAAGTTTAAGTGTCATCTCAAGAATATTATTAAGAATATGAATTTTTGGGGTCATGTTTGAGTGTTTGCATTGCATGAATAGATCTTATGCATCATGAGTGTTTCATGGATTTACATCATCATTTGATAGTTTCAATTTTTGTTAAATTTTGGATTTATAACTGGTAAAAATAGGGAGATGTTAGATTTGAATAAAGCCCTACATTGTTAGGTTTCAAGGTTTCAAAAAAGGTGCTCTGGAAAAAATGAAAGAAGGTAAAAAAAGGCAAAAACAGGAAAAGAAGAAAAGAAAATTTTGAGTCTCGTATGAGTTGGCGATTATTATTAGTGATTTGTCAAATACCTAAACCCTCTTTCTTAAACCCTTCAATTGATTCTATTCAATAGCCATGACCCCTCAATAGCTGTAACCTTAAATTTGTGAACTTTGCTTTCACCCAATAACGTTATGATATCAAAAGGTCATATTCTTTTCCAAGGCAATGAATAATGAAACATCTAATTTAAAGAGGAAGAAACAAATTTGGATTCCAAGAAGATCAGGCAAATATGACATTTTTCTTAAGGATTCGATGTGGTAATTTGATGTGTCGATATCATGCTGTAGTTCCACAAAATTTTGACATTAAAGCTAACCTAAATCTGATAAAATGACCTCAGATTTACCAATTTTTCAGTCTTTTACCCAAAATTTCACCTGGCTCATATGTTTACGATGCATGTTGCTTATATTTACCAACCTTTCAGCCCCTTTACCTAAAAAGTTGGCCTAACCCATATGTTATCAGGTTTTGTTGTTCACGAAACTTATCGACCTTTCAATTTTTTAACCTAAAATTGGTCTGACCATGCGTTCGGTGGGCACGTTGATCAGAAAAGAAAGATCTCATTACCCTTTAGACAATTTGAGCTATGATCAACTCATTCATTCTCTTTTTGTTAAAGTAACATAGATCATTTGGTACCTCAAATGGGTTCATTTCTATATGACCTTTTCTTGTTCATTCTACACAACCCTTTCTTGTAATAACTTTCATTAGAGATGGTTTGCTAAAATGGGGCATCTTCCATGAAACACATTATTGGAAAAATGAATTTAAAGGGGCATGTCAAAAAATAATAATAAAAAACCAATGAAAAATGAAAAAAAAAAGAAAAGAAAGAAGAAAAAATGGTTATTACTCATGCACTTAGGAAATTTAAATAAATTCCAATAAAGTCCTGACAAATTCAAAGTTCTAAAAAAAGGGACAAGAAAAAAAATGAAAAAAAGCCCCAAAATAAAAAATGCCAAAACCAAAAACCAAAAAAAAAACTATTGAAATGAAAAGCTTTCCTCAGGATCACTTTCCTAAAAGGCAACTACTTTTCAATTTAAGTGTTCATACTTGAAATGACAAATGGTCATCTTTTATTATCCTTTCACAAATGTAGAAATTTATCCTTTGTTACCCTTTTGAACCTGATTGAATTCTTTCAAAATAAATCCTAACTAAGGATCACCTTTCACACTGAGGGCAAAAAGGAACACCTTTAAGGGTTAAGAATGGGGATGTCCAAATGGAATCCTGTATGTTGGTCCAAAAGTTCAATAAAAAAGTTCACAAAAGTTTTGAATCCACTCAATGATAGGATCTAAAAGAAAAAAAAAGTAAAAAAAAAAAAAGGGAAAAGCAAAAAAAAAATGAAAGAAAAAGAAATGAGTGGGTAAAAAGCAAAAAGGAATAGACCTCAGAGTGTATCTTTCGAATGAAAAAGTGATTCTTGGTTTTAAATACCCTTAAATACTTATCTTGGGCCTTTCTTTCCTTTTCTTTGACAACCTTGAACTTTAACCTACGTTATAGCCTTTAAAAAGCCCATATTGGATCAAGCATAAAGGCTTAAAATTGAAGAGTTTCTCTTAGAAGAATGATCATGAATCTTTTGAGTCCCTATTTATTACATAATTTCCTGTTTGAAACCCCTTTTGGAAAAATTCTTTTCCTCTTTTAGATTAGTTTTGAATTTTTTTAAGTGCATGGTGTGTTGATAAAAAAAAAGAAAAAAAATAGAAATAAAAATGGCTCTAGGGTGAAAACCTTAAAAAAGCTAGTCTAGAGTAAATCTTGAAAGCCACTCTTAATGCTAAATGTGGTAAATGCTAAGCTAAACTTTATTGAAAGATCTGAAATATCAAAGTCACAGAAGTCTAAGATGAGTTGACTTTGATATTTGCACATTTGTCCATTTTCAAATAACCTTTCAAAATCTTATGCCTTTACAACTAACTTTGAAATACATCAAATTTCACATTTGGAAACTACAGAAAATGTTTAACCTATTTGATTTACAAAGAATTCATGTTTTAGAAAAATTTATGTTTCATCTATGAGCTTGTATGGAAAAAGAATATGCCTTTTTATCAACTGTAGGTGTTGAAACCCTTTTGAATAAACAAAAATCTCCATATACAGAACTATTCAACCCATTTGGAAAGAATCTTCACTTTTGATTTTTAATAGAGATTGTCGATTCTCAGGCATGTAGGCCTAGTTTACCTATCCTACAAAGAAAGATTTAAGCCTAGATGAGCTGGCCTTCATTGAATGTAAGCTCAGTTTAGCTGGCCTTCAAAAAAAGATTTAAGCCTAGATTAACTGACCTCTAATGAATGTAAGCCCAATTTAGTTAACCTTCAAAGAAAGATTTAAGCCTAGTTTAGCTATCCTTCGAAGAAAGATTTAAGCCCAGATTAGTTGGCCCCTACCCCTAATGAAATATTAAACCCAATTTAGCTGTCCTTCAAAGAAAGATTTAAGCATAGATTAGCTGACCCCTAATGAAATATTAAGCCCAATTTAACTGGCCTTTAAAGAAAGATTTAAGCCCAAATTAGTTGACCCCCAATGAAATATTAAGCCTAGTTTAACTGGCCTTTAAAAAAATATTAAGCCCAATTTAGCTAGCTTTCATAGAAAGATTTAACCCAGATTAGCTAGCCTCTAATGAAATATTAAGCCCAATTTAGTTGGCCTTCAAAAAAAGATTTAAGCCCATATTAGTTGGCCTCTAATGAATATAAGCCTAGTTTAGCTTACCTTTAAAGAAAGATTTAAGTCCAGATTAGTTGGCTCCCTCGATGAAATATTAAGCCTAGTGCATCTGCATCACTCAAAAGAAAAAAAAAAAAAAGACATGTGCCTTACTTGCATCTACATCACAAAAAAAAGACATTTGCATTTATACTTGCATCTGCATCATGAAAAAGACACTTGCATTTGCATCACTTGTATTTGCATCAATAAAAAAACATTTACATTTATATCACTTGCATTTTCATCATGAAAAAGACATTTGCATTCAGCTCTGCATCAATAACAAGACATTTGTATTTGCATCACTTACATTTACATCATGAAAAAGACATTCACATTTGCATCACTTGCATTATAAGAAAGATATTTGCATTTGCATCACTTGCATTTGCACTTGTATCTACTTCTTAACCAAGACATTTGCATTCGCACCATAAGATAGAAATTTCCATTTGCATCACGGCATCTGCACCTCAAAAAAAGTATTTGTAGGGGCATCTATACAAAAAGAACATTGGCACTTGCATTGTGAAAAAGTCACCTATATTTACGGTAAGCATTAGCATTGACATTTGCATTCACATCAACATTTGCATTCGCATCATTTGATGGAAATAAACATTTGTATTATGATTGTATATGTTAACTTTGTAAATATAAAAAAAGAGCAAAAGAGAAAGAAGTCTATCATGAAAGGATGAGAAAAAATAGTTTAATAGGAGATCAAAATATTAAAAAGGTTTAAAAGGTTGAAAGAAAATTATTTGTAAAGGATTGTTGAAAAATAAGAAGAATTTTAATACAAGATAAGACTTAAGTCTAGTTAAGTTGGCATCCAGACAAATTTTTAAGACTTTAGGCATAATTTTCAAAACCTCTCACATAATTTCTTTAAGACGTTTTGGCAAAGCATTTTAAATTTTCAAAATTTTCAAAGATTTTGAAATCTTTAAGACTTCCAAGCAAAACATTTTAAATTTTCAATATTTTCAAAGATTTTGAAATCTTTAAGACCTTTGGACATAATTTCTAAGACCTTTGTGCATAATTTTCAAGACCTCCGGGTAAAACATTTTAAAGTTTTAAAATTTTCAAAGATTTTGGAATCTTTCAAATCTCTGTGTATAATTTTTGGGACTTTCAGGTAAAACATTTTAATTTTTTAAAGTTTCATGGCTTTTGATTAGAGAAGCATTCAAAGTTTTTGAAATTTCTAAGACCTCTAGGCATAATTTCTTTAAGACTTCTGGGCAAAGTATATTAAATTTTCAAAATTTTTAAAATTTTCAAAGATTTTGAAATTTTTAAGATCTCTGGGCACACTTTTCAAGATTTTCAGGCAAAACATTATAATTTTTTTTTCAAAGTTTCATCACCTCTAATTGGAGTAGCACTTAAAGTTTCATGGCCTGTAATTGAGGGAGCACTCAAAGTTTCATGGCCTCTAATTGGAGGAGCATTTATAGATTTTCAGATTTGTAAGACTTTCGGGCATAATCTTTAATCATTTTAAATTCAAATTTCATGGCCTCTGATTAGAAGAGCACTCACAGTTTCATCGCCTCTGATTGGCGAAGCATTTAAAGATTTTGAGATTTATAAGACCTTCGGGCATAATCTCCACTCATTTTAAATTCAAAGTTTCATGGCCTCTGATTGGCGAAGCATTTAAAGATTTTGAGATTTGTAAGACTTTCGGGCATAATCTCCACTCATTTTAAATTCAAAGTTTCATGGCCTCTAATTAGAGGAGCACTCAAAGTTTCATGGCCTCTAATTGGTGAAGCATTTAAAGATTTTGAGATTGGTAAGACCTTCGGCCCTAATCTCCAATCATTTTAAATTGAAAGTTCCATGGCCTCTGATTGGAGGAGCATTCAAAAGTTTTGTGATTCGTAAAACATTTTAAATTCAAAATTTCATGGCCTCTGATAGGAGAAGCATTCAAAAGTTTTTTGATTCATAAAAAATTTTAAATATTCAAAGTTTCATGGCCTTTGATTGGAGGAGCATTCAAAAATTTTGTGATTCATAAAACATTTTAAATCTTTAAAGTTTCATGGCCTCTGGTTGGAAAAGCATTCAAAAAGTTTTGAGATTTAATCTCTAAAACCCACAGTCTGAAAAAAAAAAAAAAAAGAGTGAGGAAGAAAAGAAAAAGCAAAGGTTCACTCACTCAGAATCATCATCCGAACAAAATTGACGTCTACATCTTTGCATTACTTTTTATCCTTAAAAATATGCAAAGAGGGGTAGCTATAGACACCAAATTTTATCTGGGATATTTTTCAACATAATTGATCTGAGGCTTATTTGAGAAAAAAAAAGGCCAAGAACATGTATAAGAATCATTTAAGATCCATAAGACTTCATAAATTTGCCTATTCAAAACCCAAAGTCAACTCGGGTTAAAGCAGGTCAAACAAAGTCAAATTATGTAAAATTCGATCAAAATTAATAGAGCCCGAGGTAATTCTAAAACTTCAAAACCTCATTTAAATCAATGTGTTATTAAACTGAATTTGAGATTTTTTTCAAAATACTAAAATTTCATTGTGCCCTAAGAAAGGCCAAATTACTAAAATACCCTTATAAGGGTATTTTCGTAATTTAGCCTTCCTAAGCTCAAAATTTTGTGAAACTTTTCAGATCCCACTTTTATAATATTTCATGATTTTTGGTGAGTTTGAAATGATATCAGTACCCCTAAAAGTGTGAAATTACCAAAATACCCTTATAGGGGTATTTTCATAATTTAGCCTTTTGGAGCTCAAAATTTCATGAAACTTTCCAGATCACAATCTTATAATATTTCATGAATTTTTGTGTTTTAAAATCCTAAAAACGACCATAGGAACCTTGATTGCTAAGAAAATAACCTTAAATTTTAAAACTTTGCATTAAAAGGCGAAATGGTCATTTCTATGGTTTTAAGGGGGCGTAAAACTTCAATCTTTGCAGTCTTCAATATGGGCCATTGTATTGTTATTGAATTTTGATCCAAGGCCAAAGATGGCTCCTTGAAAAAATTGAAGAGGAGACCCTCATTGATCAATATTCAAATCTTAATTTCTTTGCTCAGCTAATTAGATAAAGAGGGAGAGGGGGAAGCTATAAAGGAGGCGGGAGAAAAAAATGGAATGAAAACATGACAAAAAGGAAGCAAAAATAAAAATTATTCAAAAGAGGTGAATAGCCCATGGATGAGTGTATTGCTTGTTGTTTATATGTTGATTTTTGTTCCATTTTTTTTTACACCTACCATTGTGTCTCCATCTTGGTTTCTTGGATGCTTACATGTTTATTACTTTTTTTCCTACATGACTTGTTGATTGAGGACCTAAAGCTTTCTCCTTTTTCATGTTGCTTGCTTCTTTTATGCATGTAGTCTATGGATGCAAGGTTAAAGCTTTGTTTTGTTTTTTATGTATGTTGCTACCTAGAGCTTTAGGAATCCTTGAAAGCCAAATGTAGGAGACCATGACTGTGTGTTTGCTTTGTTCTAGTTTGAGCTAGAATGAGGGGAGTGGTAGTTCAAGAAAAAAAAAAGAATGAACATACATTACAAGCAAAACATAAGGGGCCTTATCATCTTGGAGTTGTTTTCAATAGCACCACATAGGCTAAAAAAGTGTGGCTTCTTTTTTGGTATAAAAAATATACAATGTATAAACATTCATGGAAGACTAAAATGCAAGGACCATACATAATGAAATTGGAGTTTGTGTTTTTCTTGATCGTGACATGAACAATAAGATAGGAAGAATACTAGTGTAGAAAATTTTTAATTGGAACATTATGGTAAATAAAAGTTTATAAAAGTATAAAATAAAAAGTTTGTTTTCATAAATTTACTTGTATGTGTGTTTGATTTTAATTATACTCATACAATTTGTTTATGATAGTTTAAATTCAAATCTAAGTTTAATTCTATGCACTATTAATTTCTTTGTCGTTTAGATTTTCATGCTTGTTTTAATTTTTTATCTCGTGTTTAAATTCATGTTTGATACATTTTCCATGCATAAAATAATTATATGAATGAAATTTTCCAATGATGTTATTTTAGAGAAGTTCGAGTAGTGATTCTCTAAAAATGTCTAGGTGAGGATATTTTTCTAAAATGCTACCAAAGTAATGGAGTATTTAGGAAAATATTCAATATAAGAAAGTTTCATTTGTATTTTTATAAAATTTTGATCGATGTTATTAATAATATATATTGATTTCTTTAGGTAATGAAATTGATATGATCCAAGTTTAAAATTATAACTAAGTAGGAAAGTATAAAATGAATAAAATTTTCCAAGGATGGGATTCTAAAGAAGTCCAGATAGAGATTCTTAAGAAATCCCTAGGTGAGAAAATTTTTTTAAAATAACTCCAAAGTATCGGGGTATCTAGGAACATTTTCAATAAATTTTATTTACTTTATTCCTTCCGAAAGTGTTAATGATAATTGGGAGATAAGTGGGATGATTAAGGCTTAATCAATATATATTGTTTTGTATGCATGATTGCATCATATAATTTCCTCTGTTCCTTTTAAATTTTAGTGATAATTGGTGAGTTAATTTCCAATAAATATATTTTTCGTATGCATATTCTACTTTATTCTTTGCATTAGAAATTTCAACTAAATTTTTTGATGATGGGACTCCGAGAAATCCGAGTAGTGATTCCCAAGAATTTGCTATGTGAGGAAAGTCTTCTAAAATTGCCAAAGTATTGGAATATTTAGAAGTTTCTTTTCAATGCAAAAATTTTCATTTTACAATTATTTTCTTTAACTTGAACAGTTTTTTTTTAATAAAAGAGTGTTTTTAGAAATAAAATGTATATGTATATTATTAAATATTTTTTAATGTTTTTGAAAACAAGTAAAAAATCTTCGAGGATAAGATTTTAAAGAAATCTGAGTACTGATTCTTCAAAAATCTTTAGGTAATAAAATTCATCTAAAATGTTACCAACGTATTAGAGCATATAGATTAATTTTCGATAAAGATTTCTCATTTTTTTAAAAAAGAAATTTTTAGAAAATAATATTTTGTGTTAAAAATATATATTAAAAATAATATAAACCACCAAGGATAGGATTTTCAAGAATTTCGAGTAGTGATTCTTAAAATTCCTTAGGTGAGATGGTTCTTCTTAATATTACTAGCGTATTGGAATATTTTTAGGAATTTTTCAATATAAAATTCTTATTTATTTTCAAGCTTATTAAATAAATCAAAAATATTTTTTAGAAAAAATTAATTGTTAAAATACCAAGATTAAGACCATTTTTGTTAATATTAAAAGATGACACATAATTAATTGGTACTATTCTAAATGGGCGTCGTGTGGGTGCTAATCCTTCTCCATGAATAATCGACTTCGAACCCAATCTATTTTTCGTAGACCAAAACTATCATTTTAATAAAACTTTAAATATATCTTTATTGTTTTATTAAATGATAAATTTTTTTGGTGACCAATCACACCTAGCCTAAAAAAGATTGGTGGCGACTCCATTTCTTTTATTTTTCCAAATTCTTTTAGCAGTTCCCAAAACTGTTACAACAGAACATTGCATATGTTTAAGGTTAGTGGGAACAGTGTATTTCGAGTGCTCTACATTATGATGATATCATGTTAACAGTCATAGACACTGACCTATTGTGTGAAACATAAACACGTTGCCATGTCACTTCGGGCGAAAATTCTAAGGTTTCCATTCTAGTTTAAGGATTAAGATTTTTCATGACAAATCTAGAGGCTTATTCGGTTGGTCACAAAACCTACATTCAATTTGTACTAAATAGGTTTGATTATGCACTGATGTTTTCCTAGTAAGGCACTTGTTGTAAAAATTGACATACTGTTGAAATCTTAGTATCTTCATAGTGATAGTGAAAAATTTCATCTTAAATATTTATAATGCCTCAATAGTGGGTAGTTTGATATAAGCTTAAATCAGTATACATTTCAATGTTGTGTATTCTATAGGTCTACTTTAAAGACACTTGAGCAAATTTGTTTTTAGACAAAAAAATCTGACATTCTGGATTGAGTTGGATATTTAATCATGATTTTGTATACTTTTGGAACCCAATTTTGGTAGTATTGTTTAGAGGATTTGTTTTTAAGAAAGTGTGAAATGAAAACTTACAGTATCTTCGATTATAGAGGCGAAACATGTAACATAATGTAAAGCTACATGTCAGTTTGTTGGTTGAAAAATCTCATCTTAGGGCTAGATTTTGTGGTTCTCATTTCGAAGTCGTTAGGTACATTTTACGATAAAATGTATTGGTAGTAAAACACTTATACATGGCTTGTAGAGCCTTCTACTATATTAAGTTAGTGGGAGCTTTATGTAATGAAATCAGTTGCAACTGTATGGATGAATTCCTATTTGCCATATGTACATTCTATTTGTGTGCCTTAATATGGCATTTCCTTGAATGAGACATTCTAGTTTAGTCTCATGTGCTTCAATTAAAGCAATTCATCATTTTGTTTAGATGCAAAGACCTAATGAAAATGAAAATTGATTTTGTTTTTGTATTATTTTCGTTTCACACTATCATACTACTACTTCTGAAGTGTTTATGGTCTTATGTACACATACCTTATTGGTACGATGCATTACAAGGGCTAAAAAATTCTTAATGTTGTTATTAATGAAGTATTCATAGGTCTATGTATATGTATCCTATCAATACAATGTATTCTGAGGCTTATAAATACTTTCTAATTGTAAAGGACATGTTAGTCCACACATTTATACCCTATTGGTACAATGTATTCTAGAGTTTATAAATGCTCATTTTATTGTATGATGATTTAGGTATTTACTAATATTTGATAATTTTCGTCATGACCATTTTGTTAGTTCAAATTTGGGGTTTTCTTCATATATATATATATATATATTTGAAATACTATTGTAGCTTGTAAATTAGGTCCTAAATAAAAATAAAATTTTAGTGCTTAATTTTTGCAATATAGTTTTTTTTTTCTTGAAACTTACTGTAAGTAAATATTTGTCAGCCCTAGTGAGGTTTAACATGTAACAACTTTGATTTCTTTCTATAAAACTTCTAAAATACTCCAACATTTGTTACTGCAGGTCTAAATTAAACCTAGGTAGTTTGTTGCTTATATCAATTTGGATGTATGGCTCATCTTAGACATAATTTATACCTATTGTAATTACATTCTAGCTTCAACCTTATGATAACCTATAGTCTAAGCTAATGAAACTCACCAAAAAAATGGATACGACTCTTTTTTTATTATATGTTTTTTAATATTTAAACTAAAACACAACTGTATTTTACTCCTACAAGCAAAGTTGCTGTATTTTACTCTTACAAGCGAAGTTGCAAGCTTGAAATCTAGTAGCTTATAAAAGAAGTCTAGTAATTTAAAAGTTGGAAATCTATAAAATTCCAAGTTTGGACAATTTGATCAAAATAGATGTGTCACCATTGCAAAATGAATTATGATATACTTGTATCTTTTATTTGAAAGAGATGGTGGAGGTTATGAATTTTAAAGAGTTTATATGTATAGCATCTTTTTCAATCAAGTAAATATAAGGGCTAAATATTATAGATTCAAATTAAAAAAAAAAAAAGGGACGGTGAAGGTAGGGATGGCAATAGATCAAGTCAGGATAGGTCTTTACTCAACCCAGCTCTAATCTAACCCAACATCAAAATATTATTTTTTTCATACCAGACCCAACCTGAATATTTATAAATCATAACCGACTCAAACTGACTCTAATTAATTTAATAATTTTAATTTAGTATAATATTTATAAAATATTTTTTTAATAGATTTAGACACCTCATTTTGTCCAAGATTTAAATTTTATTTTATTCTATTTATTGTTTATTTATCTTTTCAGTAAAAAAAAAAAGGTAGAGACTTGGTTGAATAAGGATTGCTCGGCTAGATAACAGGTTCTTAAAAAATAAAATTCAGTCTTAATCCAACTATCAGATAGACTCTTTAAAGAGTTTAATCCTAGTTGAAACACTATTTGGACTTGGATTCTCATGTATAAATTGGTTCCAATATACACAAATAGGGAGGCATTTACCACAAAAGCTCTTACTATGGCAAGTCAATAAAGGAAGAGGTGGTTGACGGTAGTGGTAAGTTGTGTCCAAGCTAGCACAATTTGGCTAGTTTCTGTGCATTAGTTTGATTTTTTTTAAGAAGAAAATATATAGAGAAGTTGGGAGCAATACATGGGCAACCATCTTTTTCGATTGTGATGCCAATTGGTTAAGCAAAATTTCTTTCCCCACAGAACCTTATCTTACTGACAAACAATCCTTCACCTTATCCTTTATATTAGGGGTAGCATGTATATTTTTGTAAACTTTCATAGGAAAGATTTTTACCTTGGATTTGACGTGATAACAAGTCTAAATCTAAACCGATTTTAATCGTCAACAAAGTGAGTTAGGCTACCTTTATTCTAGGGGGACCATTTGCTTTGAATTGGTGTAGCTTTGGTATGTATTTTTGTTTATTTACTTTACTTGTGTTTCAGTCTTTTTCTATTTTATCATGCATAGTATTAGGTAATGTTTTAATTATTTAAACATAAATATTTATAAAAATACAATAAAAACTCAAAATAGGTTTTGATAAAGTAAAATTCCAAATTTAATTCAATTGGTACAACTAAATATTTTATTATGAAAGTTAATTAATTTGTAACAGTAAATGAAAATTATCCAACAATGAAATTTTTAAAAATTATAAATGGCTAATTTCTAAAAAATTTCTAGGTGAGAATTTTGTGCTAAATTTAACAAAAATGAAGGATAATTTAGATAAAGTTTAAATAACAATAATTAATATTTATTTTTAATTTAAAAAAATAAAAAAAAATACATAGGCTGTGGGATTGAATTAACAATCACTCGATGATGAGATTCTTAAAAATTTCAAATGGTAAGTTTTCTAAGAAATCTCTTGGTGAAAAGATTTTCTAAATTAGGCCCAAATGGTGAAAAATTTATAAGTAAAACTTGTAAAATAAAAAATAAATTCCAAAGATAAAATTTTTAATAATCACAAATGGATGATTATCTAAGACATTTCTAGGTGAGAAAATATTTCTAATTTTGGCCCAAATGGTAAAAGAATTAGATATATTTTCGATAAATGAAAATTCAAAAAATAAATGATTAAATTTTTTCAATGACAGAGCATCTTCAAGAAAATAAATGGGATTCTTGAATACTTTCAAGGTGAGGAAATATTTTTAAAAATTCTGCCAAATTGATAGAGAATCTTAAAAGTTATTTTCAATATTAAATTTATGATCATTAGAACTATAAACCTTTAAGATAATTTAAAATTAAATGGTACCATTTTAAGATGGGCATTATAGGGGTGTTATAACCTTTCCAGCATGTAACTGTACTCTTGAACTTAGTTTCATTCAGAAAGTCAGAATGTATTCTTTAAGGACCCTTAGTCAAGCTTAAGAGCTCCTTAAAAAGATATATTCATTAAGTGGCTAATCACACTTTAAAAAGATTAGTGGTACTCCTTAGGTTGTGTCCAGTTATAGATTTACGGATATATACGTTATGACAGTTTAGTGACTCCACTAAGAATTCGAGGGTCAAGCCATTAATTAATTTGAATTATCTTAATTTTTGGTTTGCTTGGTCTTAAATTATTCATCATTTTTATTTGCATTTATTTTTATTGTTTTTTATTCTTTAACTTAGCTTGTGAAAAATTTGAATAAAGATATGTGTTTCTTTACACACTATCACATGCATGTGCATCACATAAGCTCTATACCTGGGCTTTATCTTTCTTAGGAGGGAGTAAAGTACCTACACTCTCGTGAGATGATAATCTCTATAATGGCTAGCAAAATGTTCCCATTCAAATTGAATTCTTTTCATTTGTAATTTGTGATGGGCGAGGATTGGAATGTCTTACTAGTTTATGATGGACAATGATGTGAGAACAATTTAGGAAAACATAAGAAGCTAAACTTTGGATATAATCATATGTACCCATTATTAGAATGTTAGTTAGGACATATGAGTGGACTTTTTAAGCTTCATTTATATCAACTTTATGACAAATTTTATTTGGTCCGTTATTTATTATTAAGTTGTTGTGTGTTGTATGTTGTGTTTTAATCCAACATCACTAACACATACATCCATCCATGCATCATATTGTGACAAACATTAGTACATGCATTCATACATTACTATGCATACATTAATGTGTTTATGTATCATAATTTTTTGTCAAGTATTCAATGCATTCATTCATATAGGATTTTTAAAATGTTAGGTTAAGCTTATTTGTATACACACTTAGTAACATGAGCATATTAATTGTGGTACATAAGGTTTAAGGATAGCTCGACCATCCAACAATCCTATTCTAATGACCCACCATCAATACAATACTAGAGTTTATGCCAGACAGATGGAATAAGAAAATGCAAATCATTTGGAGAAAATAGAGAAGTCCTAAAAAAAACTTAAAAGGGAGTTGAGTAAAATTCTAGAAGCCTTTAACAAGTTGAACAAAATGAAGGCCGTAAAAGAAAATGCTAGCCCACATGACCATTTATCACAAGATATTGTTAATCCTCTTTATCCTTCTAGTTATGGTCCATCTCAAGCCTAGTCCACACAAGATATTCTTTTACAGTAATTCTCATGCCTAAAAGGATATACCTACTCAAGAGTGTCTTCTATATCAATTCAAAGGTATTTTTAGAGTTATGTCAATTCTGTCTTTACAAAAAAGAGAGAAAAATTAATACCAGTCCCCAACTTGGATGATTTGAAAGAGAAAGAAAAGCTGAAGTCAAAGGTGGTAGAGACTTTAGAGGGTTCAAAAGCTAAACAAAAGATAAACTTGTTGGAGAAGAGATTATGAGTAGTTGAGGGGATGAAATTTTATGGTTCCATAGATGCTGCTAGGCTTTGTTTAGTCCCAAACATTGTTATTCCTTTAAAATTTAAAGTTTTAAAGTTTAAGAAGTATGATGCTACAAAATGATTGATAACTCATGTTACCATGTATTATCGAAAAGTGGTTGCCTATACTAGTAATAAGAAGCTATTGATGCATGTATTCCAAGATAGCCTTACTGGTTTTGTGACAAGATGGTATGTCCAGCTAGATCGATCTCGTATTCACTCTTAAAAGGAGCTAGCTTGTGATTTTATCAGTTAGCACTGACACATCATAAATTTGGCTCTAGAATGCCTCTCTTTGCAAAATATGGAAATGAAAGTGATCGAGTCATTTAAAGAATACACCCAAAGGTGAAGGGACGTAGCTACCCAAGTTCAACCACCTTTGATTGAAAAAGAAAACTATGGTACTATTTGTTAGTACCCTTAAATTCCTTACTATGAGAAAATGATAAAGAATGCAACAAAAAACTTTGCTGATATGGTGATTTCAGTAGAGATTATTGAAAATGCTATTAAGAGTGGCATGCTTCAGGAATGAGAAACCACTAAGAAAGATGGTTTGCCTAAAAAAAATCGAAGCCCAGGCTATGAATTTCAATGGGTAATAGTTTAAAAGCTATACTTTATATCTACCACATGTTCATCCTATTTACCACCTTACAGGTAATAGTATTGCACTAACCCTTTTCCAACCATATCTACAACCAGCTTACCCACCAACCTACCAACAAGCCTTTCAGATACTTGCATATGAGTCTAGTTATATCACCATATTAGCTTCAAGGCTTAACACCCAAACAAGTGGTTTAAAAAGGCCTAGGAAAAATTAAGAAAGTTCTTACGTTGATCTTATCCCTATGACTTACACTGAATTATTCCTAAAACTGGTTAAGAACGACTTGGTATCTTCAGTTATTCTAGAACCATTAAAGCTATCTTATCCCAAATAGTATGATGCTAATGCCACATGTGATTACCATAATGGCAATATGGGTCATCTATAGAAACTTGCTTTGCTTTCAAGCACAAGGTGTAAAGTTTGATCTAAAAAAGCTTAGTGAGCTTCGACGAATCAAGGTTAATAAAAATCTTTCGCCTAATCACTTAAAGGCATAATTTTGGGAAAGAGAACGATGTTAACGCTAGTTGGAAGTTGCTTGTCATTTTTGGATTTCTTTTAGATAATATTAGAATTTTTTTACAAAATTTCATTTTTTTATCATTTTAATAAAAGGTAAGTTGATGCATTTCCTTTTCGTCTAAACCACTATTCTATGCTTTGCTATTTTTTAGTGTCCTTTTTATTCCTATTCTTAAATTCTAAATGATGAATGTGTTAACATGATAACAATAATTTTGGGATTTAATTTTGGAAACTCATTCACATTGATAAAGTTCAATATGTAAAGACTATTTGAGCAAAAGAAACAAGCTACTAGAAGATATGAAATAGATATGTCTTGAAGATATGTAGTCTTTTATAATGATCTATGAGTTTGTCTTTGTTCAATAAATGATTTTCAAAAAAAGCATTCACTTTGAGATAAAAAAATGGCCTTTTTTCTTTTACTATTCATAAAACCATTCATTGCTATCCTTTTTGTGCCTGTTATGATTTCTTTTTCTAAAAAATCTCAACCAAGGATCATCTTTCATACTGAGGGTAAATTATGAGAAGAACCTACTTGAAAAAAAAAAAAAGGGAAAAGATCTCAAAGGTATCAAAGATAGAGAATCCAAAAAAAAGAAAAGAAAATCCATTTTACATTAAAAAAAAAGAATGCCATAAATGATTTTGGACAAAGTAATGAAAATCTTTTTGTGAGGAATAAGATGAATGAAAAAAAATAGTAAAATGATATGGAAAGGGACAAAGTTCCAATTTGCATAAATTGATAAGTAATGATCCTTTGGTTTCAACCTTTTAAACATATGTTTTGAGTCTATTTTATCCATTTCTTTCACGATTCCTCACAATAGCCTACATTACAACCCTTAAAAGTCTATTTTGATCAAATGTGAATGCTCAAATTAAATGATCATATGTTAGGCTAAGGTATGCTTATGATGGAAAAATAGAATCATGATCTGTTCTCATGTTTTAAACATTGATGTATGGGAGATATCAATAATCAATGAAGTAAGAAAAAGAATGAAAAAATAAGAAAAAGTGAAAAAATAAGAAACATGAAGAAAATGAAAAATGAAAAATGAAAAAAAAAATGAATCCTTAAATTAAAAACTCAAAAGAACAATTTAGGTAGAAAAACATTTGAACTAAGAGTTGGATAGGCAATCAAATATATGAAAGATCAAATACCTCTGAAGATCTTCCAAAGCTGAGGCAAAGTTTGATGAGCTTAAAATGATTTTGAAAGTCAATAAAATAAGTTTTTTAAAAAAAATTTTAGATTAGTGTTAAAAATTGTCTGAATATTCATTGTCTAGATATTGTTATACCATTCATATACTTATCCCAATGACATACTTTGAATTTATTCCTTTACCTATTTGTTCTTATACTAGACTCATTATTGTATTGACTACTTTTCTCTTAATTCACCTCGTACTCTATTATTTTTGCATCGCCAAAATAAATCAAGAAAATATATAATTGCATTATATTTGTCAAGAATTGAAATGATAATGAATGAATGATAATATTTATAAAAGATTCTTACATTCCTTTGAAAAGAAATCAAGGAGCAAAAGGAAAATGAAAAGATAGAAGAAACCTAAAATGAAAAAATAATGAATATGGTGATGGATTGGTCAACATAACCTGTGAGTTGTGATCAAATGATGGGAATAATGTGGATCAATGGACAAAATTTGTTCTAAAATGGTTAGTGCTGAAAAGCTAAAAAGAAAATATGAGATGGTAGAGTCTTGAGAATCTTATTACCATAATTAATTGGAATTTCATTGATTTTAGTGACATTTGCATTCCATGCATTGTGTTTACATTGTTGTTTACACGGTACATGTATATAATTTGGTGAATATTTAAATTTTTATTTTGGACATGCATTTGCATCATGTTTGGATATGCATTTGCTTTATGCAGTGAACATTTGAATTATGGTTTATAGTATGACATCTGCATTATTGTGAGAATCTAGACTGTTGCATTCGCATAATTAAAAAAACATTTGCATCATTATCATGACATTCTTTATATACAAAATTTTGACTTTAATGAAAGATTGAGAATTTTTATGACAAGAAATTTTAAACTTTTCAAAGAAAGTCTCTTAAGATAAAATCGTGAATCCTTAAATGAGAAAAATATTTTATAAGGATAACTTTTTGAATTTTAAAGTTGTGGAGCCTTTTAAATGAGCATTTGAAATGTTGAGGGGGATTTGTAAGACTTTCGAGCATAATTTCTAAAAATTTATCAAATGTAAATCTTTGAGTTTTAAATAAGAATATTTGAAATATTAGGTGTGAATCTCAAAAATTTTCGAATGAGAATTTTTGAAAATTTGGATGTGAACTATTGAATTTTTAGAACATGAATCTTTGAATTTAAATGTGAAACTCTAAAATTTATCGGATGTGAATCTTTGAACCTAAATGAGAAGCTTTGAAATTTTGGATGAAATCCTAAAGTTTTAAAATGAGGAATATTGGATGTGAAACACTCAAATTTTTTAATCAGAATCTTTGAAATCTTGGAAGTGAATCCCTAATGTTTTTCAAATAAAAATATTTAACTTTTTGGTGTGAATATCTAGAATTAGAATGTAAATCTTTAAATGTTGGATGTAAGCCTAGTAATTTTGATACGAATCTCTAAATTAAACTTTAGATGTGAATCTCTCAAATGCGAATCTAAAAATTCTTGTGAATTTGAGTTCTTATGAATTTTTGTGTCTTGCGAACCTAAAAATTCTTGTGCATCTAAGTTCTTGCGAATCTAAAATTTTGAGAATCAAATTCTTATGAAATTGAAATCTTACAAATTTAAATTTTTGCAAAGCTGAAATTCTTGCAAATATGAGTTCTTACGAATCTTTATGTTTTTCGAACTTGAAAATTCTTATGAATCTAAGTTCTTGCGAACCTGAAAATTCTTGTGAATTTGAGTTCTTGTGAATCTAAAATTTTGAGAATCAAATTCTTATAAAATTGAAATCTTGTGAACTTAAATTCTTGCGAAGCTAAAATTCTTACGAATCTTTAATTCTTTTGAATATGAAAATTCTTACAAAACTAAAATTTTTTGTGAATCTGAAAGTTTTACGAATCTATGAACCTTGCAAATCTTTGACTTACAAATCTTTGAACTTCGAAATGGTGATTCTTTTAACTCAAATTATGAATCTTTAAGTTTCAACTTGAATTATTAATTGTCGGATTGCGAAGTTCTTAAATATTTCAAGTTATGAATCTTTGAAGTTTCGAGATTTAGTAATTGTTGTTAAGCCACACTTGGATGCCGGATGTCTATATCTTTGCACTACTCTTGTTTGATAAAAAATATGTAAAGAGGGACAGCTAAACACCCTATTTTATCCAAGGTTTTAATTTAATTTAATTTAATTTATTATTTGTTTATCTTTTCAATAAAAGAAAAAAAAAAGGCAAAGACTTGTTTGAAAAAGGATTGTTCTGCTGGATAAAAGTTTTTTTAAAAATAAAATTTAGTCTTAATCCAATTATCAAATAGACTCTTTGAAAAGTTTAATCCTAGTTGAAACAGTATTTGGACTTAGATTCTCATCTATAAATTGGTTCCAATATACATAGGAAACAAGGAGGCATTTAACATAGAAGCTCTTGCTGTGGCAAGTCAGTAAAGGAAGAAGTGGTTGACGATGGTCACAAGCGGTGTCCACAGTGGCATGATTTGGCTAGTTTTTGCGCATTAGTTCGATTATGTTTGAAAAAGAAAATATATAGAGAAATTGGGAGCAATACATGGGCAACCATCTTTTTCGGTCACGATGCCAATTGGTTAAGCATAATTTCTTTCCCCATAGAGCCTTATCTTACCAACAAACAACCATCCACCTTGTTTTTCATCTTAAGGGTGGCATCTATATTTTTGTAAACTTTCATAGGAAAGATTATTACCTTAGATTTGACGAGATAACAAGTATAAGTCCAAACTAGTTTTAATAGTCAACAAAATGAGTTAGACTACCTTTATTCCAGGGGACCATTTGCTTTGAATTGGTGCAGCTTTGGTATGTATTTTTGTTTATTTACTTTACTTGTATTTTAGTCTTTATCTATTTTATCATGCATTGTATTAGGTAATGTTTTAATTATTTAAACATAAATATTTATAAAAATACAATAAAAATTCAAAATAGGTTTTGATAAAATAAATTTGCAAATTTAATTCAATTGGTACAACTAAATATTTCATTATGCAAGTCAATTAATTTGTAGTAGTGAATGAAAATTATCCAATGATGAAATTTTTAAAAATTATAAATGGATAATTTCAAAAAAAATTTATAGGTGAGAATGTTTTGCTAAATTTAATAAAAATGAAGGAAAATTTAGATAAAGTTTAAATAACAATAATTAATATTTATTTTCAATTTAAAAAAAATACATAGGCAAATTTAATAAAATTGTGGGATTGAATTAACAATCACTCAATGATGAGATTCTTAAAAATTTCAAATGGTAAATTTTCTAAGAAATCTCTTGATGAAAAGTTTTTCTAAACTAGGCCCAAATGGTGAAAAATTTAAAAATAAAACTTGTAAAATAAAAAATAAATTTTGAAGATGAAATTTTTAATAATTGCAAATATATGATTATCTAAGGCATGTCGAGGTAAGAATATTTCTAATTTTGCCCAAATGATGGAAGAATTAAATATATTTTCGATAAACAAAAAATCAAAAAATAAATTATTAAGGTTTTTTTTTTATGACGGAGCCTCTTCAAGAAAATAAATGAAATTCTTGAATAGTCTCGAGGTAAGGAAGTATTTTCAATAATTATGTCAAATTAATGGAGAATCTTAAAAGTTATTTTCAATATTAGATTTAAGACTATTAGAACTATAAACCTTTAGAATAATTTAAAATTAAATGGTACCATTTTAGGATGGGCATTATAGGGGTGCTATAACATTTCCTACATGTAACCGAACTCTGAAACTTAGTTCTATTCAAAAGGTCATAACCTATTTTTTAAAGACCCTTAGTTAAGCTTTGAAGCTCTTTAAAATGATAGATTTATTAGGTGGCTAATTATACCTTAAAAAATATTGATGGTGACTCCTTAGGCTATGTCTAGCTATAGATTTATGGATTTATACGTTATGATAATATCCATACTATCTTAATTATACATAAATATAGTATTTTATTAAGTTAATATCTTAAATTAAATATTAAATAATAATTTTATTAAAATATACATATATAAAATTGAATAAATAATAAAAATATTTTTTATATATATCCAAATTAGGTCAGGGTGATGCTACCTAAAACTCAACTCCATTTTTTTAAAAAATCCAACCCGCTTTTAACTCGATCCTCGATTAAAAAAAATCAATCTTATCATATTGAGATAAATCAAAACTTGTTAGGTACAAGTTGTTTTACCATTTCTAGGTGGAGAAAGAGGAAAAGCCATTTTTTATGGGGATGACTATAATGATACTTTGCTAAAAATGTGTTTGATATAGGATGATCTATTTAAAAATAATCTACATTCAATAATTACATTACCTTATTTGGTAGCAATTTAGAAATCTTACATGATAGTCATCTTATGTGATCTTAAATCACTGGATTGATAAGATCACTATTTTGGAGATGGATTTGATTCCCAATTTATAGGGTAAAAAAGCTTCATCATCATGGGAAAGTAATTTTTAATATTATTTTTTGACTAATTTATGCTTAAGAAAAATATAGTTAACATTACCCCAGGAAGCTAGCCACTAAAATTTTAACAAATTGATTTTTTAATCATTTATTCTAAAAAAAAGTTTTATGTTATAAATTTATATTAATTAAAAAAATAATGAATTTATATAATAATTTTTAAAAAATTATTTTTATCAAAATTTATTTATATTTGGTAGTTTTTTATAAAATAATGTTTAGCTATTTTATAAATTGTTGATTTAATAAATATTAAATATTTTATTTATTTATAAAGTAATTTTAGATATTTTTTGTTATATGATTTATTTTTTCATATAATACCAAACATAATAATTTAAAGTATTAGTGATTTATCATATTATACCAAACATGATAATTTGAAATTATTGATGATTAAATTACCTTAATAATCTTATTATTATGGTAATTAAATAATTACGGTAATTTTAAAAATGTTATCAAATGTTTCCTAAAATATAAAGGTTAATTTGGAGAAATCAATTTGTCCAAATTGTACCTTAAATCTGGTCTTTTACTGACCCTTTCGTAATACAACGGGAACCTTTCGGTTGCATCATTGCTTTTTGTCTGGCACTAGAATGTCAAAGCACACGAACCTATCATCCCTTGCAATTAAACTTTTTCCTTCTCCATCTAGCAATATATCGTTGCAGAAATCAACCCAAATATAAATTTAGTTAAAAACTGATCACATTATTCAAATTGTACAATTTTAGAGAAAGGAGAAAGAATTATGAATGTTGAAATTTAAATTATTAAAATATTACATATTAATTTTAAAAATAATTATGTAAATCAATTGAATTAAATTTCAAGTTCACTTATCAAAATCTCAAGACAGATTACACATATAATTAATTTCATTACCAAGAAAATTGCTTCAAAGAGGACCATAGTTTTGTGATCTTCAAATTTCCTGTTATATGGAAAAATGAATTTATTTATTTTTAACATTATCCTGAAAATTTTCAAAATAAAAACAAAAAATTGAGGCTGAGGAAAAAAGTGTCATCTAATACACTTGATTAGAGTTATTACACGGATATATGGTAACTGCTAGACCAAATTTTATAGCTCTGGTCTGGTGAAAGTGAGATTTAACGTTAAAGTTTTAATATCAACCTCTCCTAATTTAAGATTTTCTTGTCTTGTCAACTATTTGCTTCGATATATAAAAAAAATAAAAAAAAAAGCTGCGTTTTGATTGCCTATTTTCCGTTATACTTTGATTGTCAAACCTTTTTTTGTTCTCAAGAAAATTACATTAAGCTTAAATTGTCAATCCCAGTTCTCTCAGCAACCGTTAGTCCATAGCCCACACTGCCTTTCACCTTTCTCTTTCTTTCATGATATTGTGATTTTGCTTTTATTCATACCTGAATAGTTTAATTATGTTATTAACTACAAACTATGTCGTTTCACGCTAAAAATTCTTTCATTAGCATCCTTGACTTTTTACGTACAAATTGAATTTCAGGGGCTTTGATTCGTATCCGATTTGATTATTTTCATCTTTCATAGCAATATACCCCAATCATTCTTTATAAATTCTTTGAAATGTAAATTTCTTTTATTCTGAGTATTTAGTTACAGGTCTTCTCAAGGGTCAATTATACATAAGAAAAATGATCAAGTCACATAATTTTTACTTCTTGAATCCAACCAATGTCAAACCAGTTCTTGTCCTTCTGCCCATAATTTCCCTAACTTAGCTTATGCAGGTTTAGTTACTGTACTGGCCTCTCGAGTCCTTTAATCTTTGTTTGTGTTTTGTGTCTTGTATTCTGTCTTCATTAGTTGTCTGTAAGACTAAAAAGAAAAGTAAAAAAAAAAAGAAAAGAAAAATGTTCTTGTTTGCCCAATATTGAGCTACCATGGATAAAACTTTTGCTCCATTCCGTGGAATCAAGAATGATCTGAAAGAAAGGCTTTTAAGCAAGATTAGACTGGTTTCTTCCGTGCAGGTATCAGGTTTGTAACATTCATCACTCATCTCTATTCATGTATGGAACACAATGTGCTCCTATTTCGTTTTACCAAACAAACATTTATCTGAAGTTATGAGCATCATTATTACAAAGACTACAATCTTTTTGAAGTTATGCTTTGTAAAGTTATAATCAATATATTTAATTTTTTATCATTTAAGGTCCTTGTTGCAACAACATATATATTCTTTGCTTCAGCAAATCCAGTTAAATCTTTGGGGAGCAGCTGGAATGAAATACAGGTAGGAACTAGACACTATACATGTATATTTACATGTTCTTCTATGTCTGTCATGATTTCTAAGAGATATTTCGTTGTTGCTTCTGCAGTACTAACTCTTGCATCAACAGCAATTTGTGAAATCATTCACTCAGTTGTTGGACAGCCCCTCCTCATACTTGGAGTTGCAGAGCCAACTGTATTGATGTATACATTTTTGTTCAGCTTTGCGAAGGACTGAAAAGATTTGGGCCATAAACTCCTCTTAGCCTGGACAGGATGGTATTTCTTCCATTTTCAGCATACTTAAGTACTGAACCAGATAGCTTAAAAAAAAAAAAAAAAAGTACTGAACCAGATGGTTGTGTTTCTTAATGGCACTGAGCTGTTTTCTTTTCTTTGATGTCTCAGGGTTTGTGTGTGGACAGCACTTCTGCTTTTCTTATTAGCAATTCTAGGGGATGTTCTTAATAAATCGATTTACACGTGTTGCTGGTGAATTATTTGGTCTACTAATTGCAATGCTTTTCATGCAGCAAGGTGACTGTAAAAAATTTAAAAAAAATTTTAAGTGAAGTTTGTCAAGTTTTTTTAAAAATGATTTAACAAAAATTTTAACAAGAATTTTAATTCATAAAGTGATAGAATTTAATGTGAAGATCAATAATATTTTAAAAAATTATTAAAAATATTATTTATAATTCAAATTTGATCGATATTTAATCAACAGTAAAAATTTTATCAATATTTTTATTAAAAGCATTTATCTAAAAATATATAAAATTATTAAAATATTTTCAAATTTTGCATACTAAAGATACCTTAAGAGAGTATTTGATTAGGGAGAATCTAAGATTTTCTCTAGAAATCTAGATTGTGGGAATGTGATTCTCACATTTGGTTCATGGGTATCTGATTTCTAAGGGTAATATTAGATTGTCAATAGTAACCAAAAGTTTGGAAATTAGAAACCTATTTTTCCATGTGGTCTTTTAAGATTTTGGGAAAAAAATTAGTTTTGTCCTACAATTGACTTGAATAAAAAACTTTTTTCATTTTATTTTACCCTTTAAAAAATTAATGTATGAAAGAAACTTAATTTTTTTATTTATAAACATAGTATTGAAAACAAATAGCACAAATATTGCATTAGTTAGAAGTTTTAATGTAGTATTTGAGAACTCTTTTTTTTTCTGTCAAATACGACGTTTCTAGAGAACTAGATGCAGTAATTGTGGAATACTATTTTTGAAAATTTTTAATACAACGATGATATATTTTATGAACAAAACACATTATTTGAATACTATATTTTGTTTTTATATTTTTCCACTTGAATACTCCGTTTAAAGGTTTTGAAACTTAGTAATTATGATTATTTATTGTGTTTCTTTGAATAGAAACATAGTATTTAAGTACTATTTTTTTTCTAATATTTCACTTGAATACTAGGTTTCGAGGCTATGAAATGTAGTAATTATGTTTTTCGTTTTGGAGTTAATATTGTGTTTTTGACATAATAATCGTTGTTCTTGTTAATGAAATAAAAGCCCATTTTTAATAACAAATAGAACGTTTCATTAATTAGAAATGCAGTATTTGAATATACAACAATAGCATTTACGATGTTAGAAACCTCGTATTTATTAAATAACTTTTTTGAATGACAAAAACCATTTTCTCTTTTCAAACAACATCGCACAGCTCTAATCAAAGCCTTTTCTGTTTCAACCAATATTAACTTCAACTTTCATGATTTCATCTTTGCACTATTCATTTTATTTTTTATTTATTAATAAATAGTGAGTCTACTATTTGTTAAATCATAATCTGTTTTGCATTGTTTGTTTGATTCAAATGTTTTCTTGTTTTATTTGTTTAGAACTCATTTAGATCTTGATTGAAAAGTTGTTGATCTATTATATGTGTTCTTGATTTTGGTTTTTGTTTTTTATCCACAAATGTTCGTTGTTGTTTTTTATTTTTTATTGGATGTGTCTTAGATTCCATGTACCCAATATCCACAAATGTTTTTGGCACATGCTTGCAACATTAACATCAATCCTTCTTTTTAACAATTATGACTCGTTTATTAATAAGAAAGAAGATGTAATTGATAATAATGCTTATTTTGCAATTATACTATATGGAGACTATGTTTCAACTGTTACTTGTTGTGACATTAGTTGCAATGAAACTTAAAAAAGACGTAGACTATCTTATAATTATAACACTCATGATAGGCTTCAAATTAGGAAGTTGAACTTAAACAAAATGGTTTTGAGAGTGAGACAAAATGTAGATAATTGTAGAATGGATAAGAGAGCTTTTGTAAAATTATGTCAATTGCTTCAAATACAAGAGGGAATAAAGACATCTAAACATATGTCAATAGAAGAAATTGTTATTAACTTCCTTCACATCATTGCCTATCATATAAAAAATAGGGTTTCTATTTTGAGACTACATTCCTTTTTGTTTAAAAAAATCAAAACTAATATAAAAAAATTCAACAGATAATAGATGGAAATGGTTTAAGGATTGTTTGGTTGTCTTGATGGAACATACATAATAGTGAATGTAGGCTTAGTTGATAGGCCTAGATACAACACTAGGAAAAATGAAATTCATACCAATGTTCTTGGTATTTGCATACTAGACAAGCAATTCATATATTTACTAGCAAGATGAAAATGTTTTGCAGCAGATGGCAAAATGCTTAGGGATGCTATTACACGTAAAAATGGTTTAAAAGATCCCACAAGGTATTAGCTTAATATTTTATTTTTAGTTTTGCATGGAACACATTTTTTTCATGTGTATTAATGTTGTGACATTAGAATAGATTTCTATTATTTTTGTGATTACACAAATGGAGAAGGATTTTTGGCACTTTATAAAGGTAAAAGATACCACTTGAATGATTAGAAGCTAGGACACCAATTGATGACACCCTAGAAATACTTCAATATTAAACACTTTCAAGCAAGAAATTATACCAAGAGTTATTTTGGTATGATGAAAGCTAGATGGGCAATTTTAAGAGAGAAATCATTTTATCCAATAAAAACACAGTGTAAAATCATTTTTACTTGCTGCTTATCCATAATTTTATTAGGTCTGAGATGATAATTGATCATTTTGAAGGCAATGTTACTAAAGTAAGTAATAACCAACCATATGTATATAAGTATTAAGATTTGATTAGGCATGTTGAGTCAAGTAATGCTTGGACTGAGTTTAGAGACAACTTGGCATAAGAGATGTTTACAAATTGGTTGCAATCGCATGGTTAAGGACTTTGTTTTTTTTTTCCTTTTTCATTGGTTACATTGATGTTTGTACAATATGGTTGCATATACAATTTGTTTTCTATATTTGTTTTATATAGATTTTTCTTTTTTTTATAAGTGTACTGTGTATGTTTTGTTTCCATGTTTATTGGTTTATTCCTACACTAATAATATGTTCATCTTCATTGGTTTTTGATTTTATATGCATTTTGTTGCATGATATCTAACCATGTGATTATGATATCAAAATGTCATATGCTACTAACATAAGAAATACATCAAGAAGAAGAAAATAAAGCTCATCAATAGGTAATCACACATGAACAAAGGATGAGGATGCAATACTGGTCCAGTGCTTACATACATTGACAGATGATCCTAGATGGAGAGTCGATAACGGAATGTTCAGAATTGGTTATCTAGGACATTTAGAAAGGATAGAGTTGAGAATTCTTCAATCCCTACTTAAAGCAAACCCACACATCGAGTCTAAGGTAAAGCTACTCAAGAGACAATATTATGTTATCTATGATATGATTAAACATGCAAGTGGTTTTGGCTGGAACAATTGTGACAAATGTATAATTGCTGAAAGGGTTTTTTTTTATGAGTGAGTTTGGGTAAGTAGTTTAATATGAACTTAGAAGTTACTTTGATCATTAATTTCTTATCAAAATATTTTATATGTACTTATTTTAACCTTTGTATAGATTTATCCCTATGTTAGAAGGTTAAGGAAGAAACTTTCTCTTCACTTTGATAACTTTGTGATAATATTTGGATCAGATGGAGCAACTGGTAAAACAACTAAAATAGCAGTTGATGCAATTGAATCATTTTTTATAAGAAATAAGGATGCTGACTTTGGATATCATGAGAGGGAGAGACTAAAAGATGAAGAAGTTGAAGGTTTAGCTTGTGTGACAATTCTGACCATAACTAGAATACTGTCAGGCAAAATTCATTCTAGAAGTGATAATGGATTAGATGATATAGTCGAGTAAATAGGCAAGATCGGTGCTATATATTGTAAGGCAGCAAGCAAAATCAAGGGCATTCCATCTTTTTTCAAGAAAGAATTTGAGAGCAATGATAGGTGAATCTCATTTTTTAATGAAATAATGAAACTAAACAGTTTCTCTAAAGATGAAATGCTTTTTGCTGGTGTATATATCTCGAGGGATACTCACAAAGTTAATTTCTTTTTTACACTATCTTATAAATTTAGAAATGATTACATACGAAAGCAATTGCATAAATGTAAGGCCTATCGACCATCATTTGACTTTCCTCCTCTAGGACACATGTAGATGATTTATATTCTTGACAACAATCATAATATTTTGTATTGTTGAGACATATTTTCAATATATTAGATAGCTTTAATATTATAATTACAAATTGTAATGGATCATATCAGCTTATAGTTATAATTACATTAGTATTTTGTTAAATTGTTGAGTTACATTGGCATTTTGTTTTTTGTTTTGTATTATTAAGTTACATTTTTTTTTGTAAAAGTGTTGATTCGTATAAATTGAACAAATTTCAACTTGTATATATGATACAATGCACCACTTGTATAAATTAAACATACATTAAATTGTATTATTGAAAAAATGAGGAATTATATGAAGTACAATGAATTGGAGTTCTATAGTTGAATCTATAAATTATGGTAAAAAAAAGAAGAATGAATGTCATTAAATTTGTATTTTATAATTATGCTAAATAGAAACATGTATCCGTAGTTTAAATTTATGTTAACCTTATTTGGTGTTCTCATAAGATTATTAATAATGATCTCTTTTATGAAACAAAGGACATAATATCCATATTCTATCATTTTTGGTTGACGAGGAGTTTGCAAAAAATTGTTAGGTAGTCAAAGTACTTTTAAATAATTAAAGAAAATAATATATTTGACATTTACAAAAAATGTAACCCAATTTAATCTTTTCTTTTTATCATGGATAGCTAATCCCCTAAAATAACACAAAAAAACCTGTAACATAAATTATACTCATAAATAAACCATAAACATAACAAAAATTAGTTCACATAAAAAAAATGAATACCTCTTTATTATATTTACAAGCTTGGGTTTAGGCTTCGACCCTTCTTTTTTTAAGTCAAAAAAGTAAACTGTAAATATTGCGCACTCAATGACAACCAACTGCCAATGACCCTTTCAAATCATAGTTATCACTCCAATGTTAGAATGTAATACTTGTAACAATTACAAAATATATATATCAAACACAATCAAGTAATTAACAAAGTAAATAAAGAACACATACATAGGATTTTAAGAAGCCAAAAAGTATTGAGACTCTTTTTCCATTGTAGATGCCAAAGCATTTGCACAAGCATATATAGAGCCAACACCATAACTGATATGATTTGGGTCAATGAATCTATAGGTCTTAGTCATTTGTCTTTCTTTCAAACCTTTGTAACGGAGACTACATGATGAAAAAAAGAATCATTTATCATATCGTTATATGCAATAAATGAAAATATATTCATTCCATATATTTAAATGAATATATAAGCTAACCTCATGTACGTTACTATTTTAGAAATTGATATTTCTTTCATATCACAAAATCTAAGAATCTTCTCTTGCCCAATTTTTGACGTCGAGAGATAATCAAATAGCCCATCATTGAGATCAATGTTAATGACTGATCCTTCTAGTAAATGCTGACGTGCGTAATTGGATGGTGCATGCTTTTCCAGATTCCGCAGGTGGGATTATCTAAGGTTAAAAAACCTGTTACAAAAATAAACTATTTCATATAAAATCAAATTACAAAAATCAAATAATTGAATGAAAAAAGTTTAGAACATGTATTACCGGAGATAAAGATTGGTCAAAAGCTTTATCTATGAATTCATTTTTGACATTGTCAGTAAATGACTAATCTATTGCATTAGTTTGTGTTGCTACCAATCATGCCTCCAATTCAATAATCTTGGAGATGTGGGGTTTATGTTGAGTTTTGAAATAATTGGTCGAAGAAACAAAGCTCCCAAGCCCCCTAACATAGCTAAGTCTGTCTTTTGAACCAAAAGCTAAGGTCATCATATCTTCACCATCACTAGCTTGAATTTCACCGGATATGAATCTCATAGCTATGTCATCCTAAAACATAACATGCAAATGTAAATAAATACAATATATTAACATGCATAAATGGTGAAATAGCAAATGTGATATAAATACGGTATGAACTTGCAACCTTTTTAGCCATTTGTTCAGCTACTTCATTCACATAGTTTCCATATTTTGACATGTGATTTTTTTCAAACATCCCATCTTGATATTTCATTACTTGAGCTAGATGTTTCCTAAAACCATATGAAAATATAAATTGGCAACTTCATTGTAAATGAATTTCAAAATCCTAAAACCATGTATGTAATAACTGGTAAAAAATACTTACAAGTTCATACTTAACATTTGTATACCTTTTTTTCTTTGCTCAATGGTTATAAACTTTTTGGGCCCATATTTTCTTGTAGGCTTCTTTTATTTTCTATGAAAAACAAAATCAATAACAAATGAATAAACATCTCAACTTCAATAGTGTATTATAAAAGCATAAAAAGATTGCTATGCACATGCTAAATTCATCTGATAGATGAGTTGAAACAAAGTTTATCCACTTTGCATCACCGATAACTTCTGAGTATGTTGCTAGAGTATGAGCCAACAATTCAGCATTGTTAGCATAAGGTAAAATATATTTTGTTGTCAATATGATTTTAAAGTCTCTGAATTTCAGCCCAATAGATTACAACACAAACTTTTTATACTCAGTTGAAACGTTAAAGCATTCTTATAAAAGATTAAATTAAATGATATGAACAACTGAGCATAATTGCATTCCATAAACAATATACATAAATGATCAATAAGTTTCAATTTGATTATTGTAAGTTACCACAACTGAATCCTATATATGGTCCTTTAAATCTACTAGAACATTCCTCTAACTACTGTAGCTAATGGATATTATTTATTGAATGAGACATTTAATATGGCTAGCTGTCTTCGATGCACCACTTAATACAAGTTGGCCATTTGCATTGAACTCAACATGTATTTTTTTCTTAGTTGCTTCAAGCAACTTATAACGTCCCCTAGCTTTTTTTTTTTTTTCGAAGAGGATGTGTCAATTGAATGTTCTTATTTATGTTCGTTAAAGATATACATGTGTTTTTCAAAAGTCATAATATCAACTAATCTATACAAATTTAAATATGGAATGAGATTAGCATAAAATACATATATTAAATATATCAATTCATAAGGAAATTAAAGGAACAAAATTTTGATATAGTGGCACAATTTTTATTCCTTCAAGCATTCTAAATATCAATATTTTGATATAGTTGATTGAATATACCAATTTTTAATGGTTGGTTCCATTAATATCTTGCACATAGCCATTAATTGTAAGGAAAAAGAATATTATAATTAAACTAATATTAATGTACTTTAAGAAGAAAAAAAAAGTCCACCAATTTTTCGTATAGAACATGCATGCATGATGTCTATGTATACATTTTCCACCTAAATTATTGTTGTTTTCATTGTTTTGATTACAAAAATAATTAAATGTTGGATTAGGGACATGTTTCCTTTCAATTCATTAATAATAATAATTAAAAAATTTTTGTGATTGTGGCAACTCATATTATCGTCCCAAAATCTAAGAAAATGTTTAAATCAAATTGTAATCAGAACAATTGTAATCAAAACCTTATTGGCCCAAAATTGAGCAAGAATGCTCTTTTTCAAGTTTTTATCATCATGTTTATTTGTTAAAGCTCAACAAGTACCTTAATGCTCATGTACTTTTCCTTCAAACTGAATGTTGTCTTGAAGATTATCAAGAACCTTGAAATTATTAAAGTATAATTTTTTTATAGAAAAATATATGTTAATTATGCTTTATATTGAAATAATAATCGAAATTATAGTTGTAATAGATTAAATTTTATTATTGAAATTAAGAATTTATCAATTGATTACATGACTTTTTTTTACTAAGCCATATAAATTTATTAAGAAACTAAGAGGTTACAAAATTAGTAAAAGCTAACAAAGCATCAAATGTTGTTCAAAGCAAATTCGAAGATGAACTAACTAGAAAACCAATCCAAAAGCCCCAATAACTTATATCACCACTCTTTAGGGAACTTAAACATCAAAAAAGATTCTAAGAATTCATGTCAATCAGACCAATCAAAACAATTAGAAAAACACAATACCCAAACCTTAAATATCAAAATAATATTGCATGAATATTATTAAAAAATTGGTTTTAGTAATAATCTTACAAGTGGCCTCAATCGATGGCAAGGAGAATAGCAATGGTGATGGTGGTGATGATAGCTACAAAGCAAAAAAAATGTTTTTGGCCAAGGGTCTTAGGGTTTATGGTTAATATTGTGTAGCATAAAATTGATTTTTGGTTTTTATTAAATATTATAAATAAAGCATAAATATTGCATTTCTTTGAAGCTAAATGCAGCATTTGAGTACTCTTTTTTGTCCCACTTGAATATTGTATTTAGAGGCTTTGAAACGTAATAATTGTGATTATTTACTACGCTCATTTGAATCTAAATGTAGTATTTGAGCAAGTAATTTTTTTTTTATTTCTCACTCAAATACTACATTTTGAGTCTTTGAAATGTAGTAATTGTAAATTATTTACTTTGTATCTTGGAAACTAAATGTAGTATTAGATTCAATCTTTTTTTTTTTTTTTGAATTTCCCATTTGAACACTATATTTCTTGGATGAACAAAATGCAATAATTAATTACTCTTTTTTGTGTAATTGGCCACTCAAATATTGTATTTTACAGGATTTGAAACACATTAATTATGGATTATTTTTTTGAAAAATACATTGTGTTTGTTATGTAGTGAAGAGCATTATAATAAAAATATTTGATTAAGTAATCTGACCTTCTTCCCAACCAAACATAAAAATCTAACAATCTTATGTCATGAACAATCACTCTTACTAGGAGTCGACACTTTTTAGAGGATTACTTTCCCTCTCGAAATCTAAGATTTCATAAACCAAACACCTCCTAAAGGTTTTGTGCTTTGTTCTTGTAAGTACAGTCATCTTTTTAGTGTGTTTTCTAGTTCTGTTTAATAGTAAGGTGATTGTTAATTCTTTTCTTGTACCTTCCAATAGGCTTTGGGATAGGACAATTTATGATTATGGAATATATGTTCATTTAATTGTCACAAATTTTGGCTTGAATTTCTTATTTGATCATACTTATTTCTTTCTTCAAATCCTTTAAAGCACTAAAAGGTAGAATATCAATGACATCAAGTAATTACAAATAAAATAATAAAAATTTCTAAGCATATGTATATTAAGTTCTATTATTTGTTGGACTATGAGATCGATTTTGGAACATTATGGTTTAGCACATTTTATTAAAATGATGAGATTTGTCTACCACTGTAGTTTTGATATTTTGATGTATTCCCTTAAACATAACTAATACACTACTTTGTCATTCTTTTTTGTCATAGTCATACTTTTTACTAATTAGAGAAGTTATTTTTCAAGTGAAGTATCCATTTTTATGTGTAAATCATCATATATGCCATTTATTTTACCAGAGATATATGGAAGAGATACTGGTTTGAAAAGTTTTGCACTAAAACCTCAAAATTGTATTGATAGTCATAGGACTAACAATTTGATCTATCCAAATGCTTTTTATATTGCTTTTGCTTTGCTTTTTTATGTTAGTTAACCTTATAGGGTTCTAAGATTGTAGGGATAGGCTGAGTCCTGTAGGACGAATATGTGAAGCTGAAAAATAAAGGTCCAACATGGATCAATAGAAAATCACAACAAATTTGCAAAATTTTAAACAAAAAGGTAATTTGAGGGTTGAATTAATTGTTTACCTTCAATTACTTTTGCTTAACCTTGATTGAGGTTGAATTTGTGTGAATTGATTTTTGGCAATTTATGATTGCTAAATTGGTGTTCTGTTTTCAAAATTTAACCCTAATGATTCTTTTTTGCTTTTCATATTTTTGGATGAAAAATAAAGTAATAGCGATAACATACCATTTTCACCGTTATCCCATTTTTTGCAGCCACGATATGCATTATTGTGGTGATTCAAATTCTTTCTATTTTTTTTCAATAATGATGGTGAACAATGACATTATCATGAAATAATGGTTGCTATATTGCTATTGCATCGCTATTTTAAATCTTTTACATACCTCATCATGATTCAAAATGACTATAAGGTTTTTCAATGTAAATATCATTGATATGTAGCCTGGTGAGAAAATCAAATTCCCCAATATGCCATCATCAAAATGGTTGGAAACTTTCCAAGTATAACTCTTAACTAAACAAGTTCTAAGTTTCAAATTATTGTCTTAGCTAAATGTTCCCTTCTTGCAACTTAAATGCAAAAGATGCCTGAATCCTATCTCAAAGAGTATTCTTTTGTTTTTTGTCAATTGCTGAAATGAATTAGTAGAAAAAAGTACAGAACTTAGAATTCCGTGCTAGTTTAAATGATCCTATTCATGGTATTTATGATTCTCTTTTCTTTTCTTTTTAAATTCCTACTTGTTCCCTTTTTCCTTTTTTCTTCACTTTAAATGATTTCCATAAATACTTATAAATGCTTATTACTAATACCACTATGAAAGATGATTAAAAGCCGCTATCTAAAGATAATGGAGACGATGATTCATAGAGAAATGAGAATTGGACAATGGTAATATGTGAGGTAGCTAAGGAACACTAGATAGAGGCAAGTATACTATGTTTTCCACTTAAGGGCTAATATATATATGGAAAATAAAAATGCTTAAAGGAAAATTTTCTCTAAGGCCATTAGAAAATTAAAGATCCAAAGCTTGCATCTTCATCATGACAAATTTTGATAATGATTTTCCATTTGTATCATTGGTTGTAGTCTTCTCTTCAAGCTTTGGTTAATCCTAAAATGAAACCTTTAAAGAACAAGAATATGACTTCAAGGCGTGCAATGCCACCTTGTTTAAAGCTTATTTCATCCCTATTAGTATCAAAATGTCTCCAAGATATAATGAAGCCTTATTTGATTTCACCTTACACTTATAATATCAAAACACTAAACACCTTTTTGATGAAAAATGCAAACATCAACCTTTGAACATTAATTTTTGTACAAATAATGTCAATGTAACTATACTTTATTTGTGAAAGAAATGGAAGAAAAAAAAGTAGTGTTTTAGAATTATCAATTCTTGAACTTCACCAAAAAAACACTAATAATCTCTATTTATAAATATTAAATCCTAAGGTTGTGAGTTTTTTATTATGTTGTTTCAATCAAAGATCACTTCTTTTAATCAAAAAGATACCTTTCTGAATCATTAATGTTATATTAGTTCATTTGAATAAACATTCTTTTTATTCTAAAAAAAACTATTTTTCATGTTTAAAAAAAAAAAAACAACTTTCAGAATTAGGGTAGTTGACTTCCTTATATAGGCATCCGATTGTCTTAGTGTATTTTAGAAATATAAGGCTTTCATCCTATTTAGGGAGTCGACTTTCCTATTTGGCAAGTCGATTTCCCAAGGATAAACTTATAAACGAAAGTTTCCTTTCATCCTAAAAGCCACAGCAACCAGCTACCTTATCATGGCAGTCGACTACTCTCATAGCAAACTTTTTCCTATTGTTTCCTTCATTTCTTAAACCATTTTAACTTGGTTTAGAACCTTGCTAAGCTTAAGTTTAGCTTTAAACACTTTGTTTCTCAAATCTTTGATCAAGTTATCACACTTAACCAATTTATCTTTTCACTATTTTGAAAGTATTTCTAACATTCCTTGCATCTTTTCAAAATATAGTAAGTTTGAATATTTTTGGAAATCTTCCGCATAAGTGAAAATATCTTATTTACATGATTTCAAAATCCATATTTTAGTGATAAAGTTTTGTTGAGCTAATCAAAATTATATGATAAATCTTAGATCTTTAAATCAATGATTTTATATGATTAGTCATGCACCAAACCACACATAAGTTTTTATATCTCATTAAAAGATCATTTAACCATGATTTACACAATTTCAATAGTCGTGTGTTATGCATACTCATGAGTGCTTCAGAGCCAAACTCATTGCTCTTAGAAGTGGTACCACTCCTACCATATATGTTGACTCTATAAAAAATGCAACTATATAAACATTCCAATACTATATTGATCTGTTATGGATCCATTAAGAGTTTAATCTCAACATTCCTTTATAACATATGATTTAAGTACTTTCTAACTTGGGATAATTTTAATTTAAGTTCCTACAATCTCATACAAATGGTGTAATTTACTCATTAAAATTTAAAACTTAATATTCAATCAAGCATTGAGTTGAGGTTTATAAACACTTAATTTTGTTTGAGGCATATTCTTGTTAAATACAATCTTTGAAAGTAGAGACACAGGTCTTTTCCAAGATTTTCTTAGGCTTTACAAAAATTTCATGGTTTTTTAATAAACTGATTGTTAGGTTAATGCAAGAAAAATAGCAAAAATCAATAGTCCAAGGTTAACCTAAAAGTAAATTTAGTCAAAAACTTGTTGCCAAACTTAGTTGAATTTCATAAAAACTAAGTCATTTTAGGATAATAGAACCAAGTAATTGGATCTTTTTTCATAGATTTTGATCTAAATCTTAAGTTTTGAGCAAAAATAGGTATTTTAACCAAAATAGCCTTGATATGGCTTAGGTCAAAGTTTGTCAAAATTGGTCAAAATCACTTGTTTAGGCAAGTTTTGTCAAAGCCTAAGGTTTAGAAAGGAAATTGTTGGGAAAACAAAATTTTAAGTTTAAATGACCAAAATGCCCTTAGATCAAATGTGGTCAAAATTGGTCAAACCTAGGTCAACCTTTGAATTTTGGGATTGATAAGGACAATCGAGGCTCACTAGAAATAAAGTTATGATTTGGAATTTCAAAAATCTTGTTCGACCTCAAAAAGAGTAAAATTACAAAAATATCCTTTAGGTGTATTTTCATAATTTGGCCTTTTGAAAGTTGACTTTTTATGAAACATTCCAAATCATATTTAGATATTATTTCATAAATTTTCATGTATTAAAAATCTTGATTTCACCTTAAGATGAGTGAAATTACTAAAATACCCTTTAAAAGGTATTTTTGTAATTTGACCTTTTTGGGTTGATTTTCATGAAAAGGTTTCATATCATAATTAAATATTATTTTATAAATTTTGGTTCATTAACTTCATAAAAATTAATATTGGATCATAGGATTTAGGGAAAGTCATAAAAATGCTTAAAACACTAATAAAGGTAAACATTGTTATTACATATGTCATGAAGGGACTATCATATACAACCAAGAGAATATGTTGTAAATAGTGAGGAACATTAGATTATAGAGGAAACTTATCCTATGGAATACCTTTAAAACTTGGCTACCAAGATTACTAAGAAAATGACAAATAATTATCCTCCCTTGATTTTTATTTGACCTAAGGGCTGCCATAAAAGATTGAGGGCTTTTAAATGATAAGGTAAATGGTTGAAACACGAAGACTTTGGGTAGTAGAGAAAAGTAGTGGCACACAACAAAAAAGGTGAAAGGAAAGACCAAAAAATATAAATAAGTAGAAAAAAATAGGGTTTAATAAAGAAAGAAAAGTTTATCCTAAGAAGCTTATTGGATGGGTTGTTGATTAGGGGTTTAAAACTTCCTTTTATTTTGGTTATCTAACTTTAAATGAAAGAATAAGGGAGCAATGGAGTGAAGGCATATTCCTAGTAAAGAGGAAACAAATTTTTTGGTGAAAAAAGCAAAGTAGCCTTTTTTTATTATTTTTTCATTTTTTTCATCATACAACTTTATTCTTTCATACATGTGGTTTTTGAATTTGGTCTTTATGTTGATGTATTTGTGATGATTGATTTTCATGTTTTAATGTATTTGTGATGATTGGGATCTTATGTTTAAATGTTTTTCCATCTTGTAATCTTTTGTGGTGTGTTTGGTGAATGAAATGGCTTCCATTTAGAAAGTTTGTTATGTGTTTAATAACTACTTTTGTTAAAAAAATGGTTTTCTAAATTTGCTTTTTAAGTATTTGATAAAAATTTTCAAAATAAAAAGTAGCAGAGTAGGAATTTTCTAAATATGGCTTAGTATTTTCATTCATCATTTGTGTATAGTTTAATTTCACATTTAATATCTAATTATCATAAGTATTGTCATGAACTAAGCATTCACTTATACAATAAAACATTAATTAAACAAGATTGAAGATCATGGTTTTTTGGGTTACTTCAGAAGTCTACCTAGATGGGGATTTTTTGAGAAGTTCATAAAAATCATAGAACCTCTAAAATGCCTAAAACCCTAAATCAAAGTCAAACCCCAAAATTAAACCCTAAAGTCTAAAGTCAAAATTTAAAACCTAAAGTCGAACCTTAAACCCAAAATTAAACCCCAAATCTCAAAGTTAAACCTTAAACCCAAAGTCAACTTTTAAACCCTAAAATTAAACACCAAGTCCTAAAGTCAAACTCTAAACACAAAGTCAACTGCTAAACCCAAAAAATCAAATTGTAAAACCCCAAAGTCAAACCCTAAAACAAAAAAAAAAAACCTAAAACTTATCACTAACCCTAATCCTCTTCGAAATCCTAAACTTACCTTAAACCCAAAACCTCACCAAAACTCTAACCTTATTTTAAACCATAAACCTAACCCAGACCAAACACTAAACCTTGTTTAAACCCTAAACCACATCTCAAACCCTAAGCTAAACCCTAAATCTAGCCCTTAATAATAAATCTCAAGCCCTAAATCCATCCCAAATCCTTAAATTATCCAAACCTTAAAATAAGTCAAATCCTAAAACCTTGAATCCATTTTAACACCCATGCCATCCCAAAATTCAAAGGATTTGTATGAAAATTTCATATGAAATAATCTGTTCTTGAATATCACTTAAAGGATAAAGTGCTTAGGAAATTTATTTCATTAAGTTTTTCGTATGATTCCTTAACCAAAATATAATAATAAGATGAAAAGAAAAAAAATAAAAGTGGGATCTTAAATATAAATAGTTGTACCTAAACTCTACCTAGTGGTTGGGGAGTTTGAGTGGTCTTTTTATATTTAAGGATCCGATTTCAAATTATCATATCATCATCATTTGCATATTTAAGGATCCATTTACATATTTTTATTTTCAGATTGTTATTTGTGTTTCATCTCTCATGCATATATCCTTTAAGTCACTATTGTTTCTTTTTTTATTGTAGTATTATCATCTTTTTGCATAAAATGTTTTTCATAGAAAATGTTATTAAAAAAATATAAATTTCAAATAAAACTAAAATAACATTTTGAGAAAAATAATTTATGGTACTTTGCCTAGAGCATAGAGAGTCACCAGCAATTATCTTCTACAAAACAATATTATTTTCATTTTACAAGAATGTCGCAGTGGATGTTGGGTGGAAATAGTTATCTTTAAATTATACATAGATGTTAGAGAATTTTAAGGTAATTCTTTAACCTAAAAATTTTTACAATATTCCTAAGTATGGTTTTCTTTTATCAAAGAAAATTGATTTTTTTTAAGTGAAGGGAGTTATAATCAAATTTCAAGTTGAAATCATTTTTATCTAATACCAAAAAGATAATTCATAATTAGTTGGTACCATTTTTAAATGGGTGTTGTGGAGGTATTAATCCTTTCCCACGCCTATCTGTATCACAAACTTATCATTGTTTTAAAGACAAAAAATATCTTTTTGATTAATGTTACACTAGTTTTAAGGTTTTATTAAAAAAATAAACTTTTTAGGTGGCCAATCACACCTATCACAAAACATTGGTGGTAACTCCCAATTTTTGTTATTTGCAAAATTTTACATCATGCTGTTGAGTTCATGGATCCACACATTATGATAGCTTAGTGAATCCACTAGAGACTTGTTTTGAGAGTCAAGCCAAAAATTAGTCATGCATTATTCCAAGTTTTGGATTTAATGGTTTAATTGATATTTAATTTTAATTCCTTTCCTTTTAATTCTTTTGAAAAATAATGCATATTCGTTACATCCATAATTTGATTTTGTCATTTTTTTCTTTACATATATTGTTTTAATTCTTATACTTCCTTATACACTTTGCATATTCACTTGCATGCATGAGCTCTATACTTGGGTTTTGTCCCTTTAAGAAGAAAATAAGGTAGTTACACTCTCATGAGGTGATAACCTTCGCATTTACTAGTGAAACACTCTCACTCAGATTAAACCTTTTTCGTATGCAACTTGTAATGGGTAAGAATTGGAGTGCTTTGCTAGTCTATAATGGATGATGATGTGAAGAACAATTTGGAAGCCTTTAAAAGTATAAATTCTAACCGAGCATATTATGAGTCATAAAAAGCCAGCCTAGAATAGAGCTGTGCTAAACCTTCTTCATAGAAATTATCTAAATTAGGACATGGAAGGAAGATTCTAGTACAACTTATATTTAGAGGTAATAACAAAAAATTTTGAAAAAACAAAAGAAAAAATATAAGAGAGAAAAAAATTTTTCTAATAAAATTTTCCTTTAACATATTGTTCTATTTGTCTAGTGTTTGTCCAAGATTTGCATCTTCAAAAAAATATTTTTTTTGTATTTTCCTAAAAAAAAGAAAAACCACAAAAAATTTTCAAGAAAAAAGAAAAAAAAGGTTTTATTAATTAATTTATTAGCCAAATATAAAGCACAAGTGTAAAAACAAAAAAAAAATTTTAAAAATATTTTTCCCCTTTTATTTCAAACAAAAATTTTCTTAGGTAAATTTGAAATCAAATTGTTTTGTATTCTTATATATTCTTGTGTTTTTAAATATAAATATTGTTTTGGATATTATTTTTTAAATAAATAAAAATTAGAATTTTGGAACCGATTTAGTTGTCTAGTAAGTCTTCTAAAAATGATATAGTAGTTCAAAAAAAAAATGAAAAATGAAAAATGAAAAAAAGAAAGTTTAGAAGAAAGATTTAGGATAGTACAAAGTTTATCATCTCTTTTCATTTCAACCATCACATTTTGCAATAATCGTTACTATGATTTTTATATTTTGGGCGTCATGCATAAAAAATTCCATTTTGTAAACATATTTGCATCATTATCAAAGTCATGCATTCATAAACATGTTCTATTTGTCATGCAACTTATGAATTCTTTTGTGGCAGGCAGATCTCCCAAACAGTTTGGTAAGATTTTATTTGAAAATATTTTTGAAAATTTTATTCGTTTGAAAAAGTTCATTAAGTCTCTCAATAGTTTGGTAAGACTTAATTTAGGAAGTAGTCCTCCAATAGTTTGGTAGAATAAAAATTATTTTTTTGTTTTTTTTTAAAGTAACTTATGAAATTTCCCAATAGTTTGGTGGACTTTATAAAATTAAATCCATGAATATTCTTCAATATTTTGGTAGGATTCATGAATTTATTTTAAAAAGATTTTATTATTATTATTATTATTATTTTACTTTTTAAAAATAAAAAAATAATTTTTTATAAAATATTTAACAAATAATAAATTGCTCAGTAAAAATAAGTAAATAATAAATTTCAATAAAAGAAATAAATAATTTAAAATATAAAATAAATAAAAATAAAATCAAAAAATAAAATAAAATAGAAAAAAAAACCTACAATCGGGTCAGGTCGAACCACGAGTGGTGTGCAGATCTTGTTTAGGTTACGCACGGATCTTGGCACTCAAAAATTGATGTCATATGAAGTCAGTATAAAAGCTAAATCCTCTGTGTTTTCTTTATAGGCCCTAGTCTCTTTTTTCTTTCTAGCTTCATATTTCTCTCCCTTCTCTCTAGGAAACCAAGAACCATCATTCGAAAACTAAAAATTTCATTGATTTTTGAAAACAATTGTTGAAATTTCACCAAAAAATTCAACATTCATCGAAAAATTCAATTGAAAACTTCAAAAATTCATCCCAAACCTAAATTTTTTCAAATTTTTCCTAGATTTTTCCCAGATTTTTCAAAATTCCAAAAATTTAACCTTAGTCCCAAAGATCTAAAATCTCTGTCCCAATATTCTAGAACAAAAACTAGAAACCCAAACCTTTCTCAATCACCCAAAATTTCAAATCCAAAAACTACTTACTAAAATCTTAGAAAAACCCAGTACCCAAAAAAATTTCCATCAGTCGAATCACAAAGCCTTTTCTCGTAGATTAACCATGTTCTATTCTCAAAAATCTTGTCCAAATTATAGGTAGTTCCTAGCAAGGATTATAAGAATTGGATAGAACCAATCCAAGCTGGAATGTTGGGATTGGATTTTATCTGAGCATGATTTTAAGCCTCTGTCCTTGCTGATTTTTTTTAATCAAATTAAAAGTCTTGTGATTTGGTTATGCATTAAAATCCTTAATCGAGTGGCTTAATCCTTCTAATTTGATCGGTTATTGATTCAATCTCTTTATTTAAACGTAAATCCAGAAGAGAATGAAAGAAAAATAAGTGTGAAAATAAATAATAATTATAATAATATATTACATTATAAAATGACAATAATAATAGCAGTAATAATAGTGAGAATAAAAATAGAAATAATAATATAATATAATATAATAATAATATACTATACTATATAATAAAATATAATAATATAATAATAAATAATAATACAAGAATAATAATAGTAACAGTAACAAAAATCGACCCTTTGACACAGATAGGTGTCTATAGCTGCCATTCTTTGCACATCTTTATTAGACAGGGATGCTATAAAGACCTATATATCCACTCTGTTTCTGTCTAAAAATAAAAGTCAAATTAGTAAGTACAAATGACCGAGATTGAGTCATGAATCCGAAAGGTGATTTGGATTGAGCCCAGATCAAATGACTAGGATTGAACCACAAGTCTAGAAAATGATCTAGACCAACCTAAGATCAAGTGACTGGGATTGAATCGCAAGTTTGGAAAACTTACCTGGACCAAGTCAAAGTCGAGCGACTGGGATCGAACCATAAGTTTGAAAAATGATTTGGACGGAGTCGAGATCGAGTGACCAGAATTATACTGTGAGTTTGGAAAACTGACCTAGATCGAGTTGGGGTCGAACAACTGGGATTATATCACAAGTTTGAAATGCAATATTGATCAAGCTGAGACCAAAACTAGGTGACCATGATGCAATGATGCAAGTGCATGCCCTATTTAGGATACAAATGAAACATCAGTCATGGTACTAAGGCTGTAATAGCTTTTTTCTTCATTCTCATTTCAACATATCTCTTGTAAGGAGAGTATAAACCATTCTTCATTACCTAAGATAAGCATTTATCTTTGTCTTAAAGGAAGCTTTGGAAATCAATGACTTTATCTTATTTTGAAGATTTCATCCTTGACTCTCGTCCTTTTCAATTATCTCAAAGTAAAACACAATCTCTTATGGCATTATTAAATTATTAATCATTATGTCAATTTCAAAATGTGAAAAGCAAATTATACACTTCTTCTATTCATGGCAAGGCATAAAAAAAAAAAAACAAATATTAAAAGTGAAACATAAACAAGATGAAATGTATATCATTTATTTAAAGAAGAGGCAAATTACAAAGAATGGCAAAAGAACAAGATAAAGGTGTGTAGGGATGGCTATTTGGGATAGCGGTGCCCCAAGACAAACAATCAAATAATCATGACAACAAATCTTAAAATTCTTTTAAAAACGCAACCATATAATGCGTCATCACTTTAGAGTTCTTCAAAATTCATTGATTTTGGTGTGCCTCTCAAATGATGCTATATCATCCTTATCCAAGTTGCTTTTGTAGGTTTTCAACTTAGATAACCCCTATTTAGTGCAAACTGCCTTTCTGGGTTTTCAACTTGAACTCTTTTTTTTTGTTCACTTTTTTTTTTTTACTTTTTTTTTTTAGCTTAAGCAAAATATTTCTTTATGGTATCAAAATTTATTGGATTAGAAAGATCATATCTATCCATCTCTGACAAAATTAAGGCTCCTCTTAAAAAAGCCCTTTTTTACCACATGTGGTTTTTCTCAATTTGGAGTCCATTTCCCTTATCATCATGTTGACTTGGAAGAATTCTTTTCAGCACTAATACTCCTTCTCGAAATTAATAAGGTTGAACTTTTTTGTCATGAGCTTTCATCATTCTTTTTTGGTGCAACTAGCCATGATAGTGCACTGCTAATCTTTTTCCTTCAATGAAGTTTAACTATTCATAGCGCTCTTGGACCCATTCAACTTCATCAAACTCCATTTCCTTTAGGACTCTTAGAGATGGTATTTCTACTTCCATTGGCAATACAGCTTCCATTTCATAAACTAAGAAAAATGGAATTACCTTAGTAGAGGTACAGACAGATGTTTGATAGGCATGTAGAGCAAAAGTAATTTTTCATGCTAGTCTTTATATGTCTCAGTCATGTTTTTTAGAATCCTTTTGACATTCTTATTTGCAACCTCTACTGCCCCATTCATTTTTGAACAATAAGGAGCTGAATTATAGTGCTTGATCTTAAACTGAGCACATACTTCTTATATCATCTTACTATTTAAGTTCTTTGCATTATCTAAGATGATTTTTTTCGAAAGTTCGTATCTATAGATTATTTCTCTCTTAAGAACTTATAGACTACTAATCAAGTTACAGCTGTGAAAGAAGTTGTTTTAACCCATTTAGTGAAGTAATCAATCATCACAAAAATGAGTCTATTCTCATTTGATGCCTTTGGGGTGATGGGACCAATAACATCCATTCCCTACATAGCAAATGGCTAAGGTGGTGCCATAACATGTAAAGCAATGGGCAGAGCATAAATCTTATCGACATAAATATGGCATTTATGACATTTTTAGGCATAATCAATGCAATTTCTCTCTATTGTCAGCCAATAAAATTTGGCTTGCATAATTTATCTTGCCATCATATGTCTGTTTGCATGTGCACCACAAATGCTATCATACACATCACTAGTGATCTTCTTGGCCTTAGAAGCACATACATAATGTAATAACACTTGATCTCTAATTCTCTTACACAATACCTCCGCATCTAAAAAAAATCCCACAACTAATCTTTTCAGTACCCTCTTATTATTTTTTGTTGCTTGATCTAGGTACTACTAATCTTTTAGATATCGCATAATGTCATGATACCAAGGATTGCCATCTTCTTTCTCTTTCAAACCGATGCAATGCATTAGCATATCCCTGACATCTAACTTAATAAGCTTAATTTCAACATTATTACCAATCTGTACCATTGTAGCCTTTATGGCCAAGGTATCTGCAATCTGATTTTCTTCATGAGGCAAGTGTTCAAATTGGATTCTCTTGAATTGTTTGCATAACTCTAAAATGCATTTATGGTAAGGGATGAGTTTTGAATCCCTTGTTTTTCATTCACCCTTTAGTTGATAAATGACCAAGGTTAAATCCTCAATAGCCTTTAATACTTTGATTTTTCTATCCAAACCAACATGCAATCCTATAACACAGGCCTCATATTTAGTCATATTATTAATGCAATTAAAGTTCAACCTTGCTGTAACAAGGTAATAATGTTCTGCTAGAGATATTAAAATTGCTCCACTTCCATGCCCTATAGCATTAGCAGCTTTATCAAAGTACATTCTGCATAACTTTTCATCATCATTATCCTCTTTTAAACCTCAGATGGCTATTAATTCTTCATCTAAAAAATCAAGTTTCATGGGTTCATAATCTTCAGTGGCCTAATCTATAAGGAATTCAGCAATGACACTTCCTTTGATTGCATTTTGGCTCACATAAACTATGTCATACTGTGAAAGTATCACTTACATATTGTGATTCTTCTTTATAATGATGGCTTCTCAAAGATGTATTTAATTGGGTCCAGTTTGGCTATAAGCCAAGTCATGCAGTAGAGCATATATTGCTTGAGCCTTTTAGCTGTGCAAGTCAAAGCATAACATATCCTCTCTAGTGATGAGTAGTTGGACACATACTCTATAAACTTTTTATTCAAGTAGTAGATAGCTCTTTCCTTCTTACTAGATTTACTTGCTGTCTCAGCACATATCCCATCAATTTCTCTTATACCATTATGTATAGAATCAATGGCTTTCCTGAAACAGGTGGCACTAAAATTGAAAGGTTTGATAGGTATTGTTTAACCTTATCAAAAGCTTTTTGACATTCCTCATTCCATTCATCAGGGTTGTTCTTTTGGAGGGGCTTAAAAATGAGATCACATTTGAGAGTAAGTTGTGAGATGAATCAAGAAATGTATTTCAATTTGCCCAAGAAACCTCAAACCTCTTTTGGTATGTTTAGCGAGAATAAGTTTTGAATGGCCCGAATCTTCTTTGGGTCAACTTCTGTTCCCCTTTCACTGACTATAAATCCCAATAGTTTTCTTGACTTAGCTTCGAATGTGCACTTAGATGGATTCAACTTGAGCTGAAACTTTTTTAACTTTTCAAATAATTTTCTGAGGTTAGCCACATGGTCTTCTCCCTTTAGAGATTTGGTGATCATATCATCCATAGACACCTCAATCTCTTTGTACATCATATCATGGAAAAGCATCACTATAGCCCTTTAATAGGTTGCTCCAACATTTTTCAATCCAAAGGGCATGACCTTGTAAAAAAAAGTTCCCTACATAGTTACGAATGTGGTCTTTTCCATGTTATTTTAAGCTATTTTTATTCGACTATAGTCGGAGAATCCATCCATAAAAGAGAACTTCGAATGTTGTGTCATATTATCCATTAATGTATTAATGTAAGGCAAAGGAAAATTATCTTTTAAGCTAGCTCTATTCAAATCATGATAATCCACACACATTCATACTTTTCCAACCTTCTTGGGGATAGGTACTATATTAGCCACCCATTTAAGATATTTGGCCAATTGCAAAAAGCCTGTATCAAATTACTTTTTCACTTCTTCTTTAATTTTCAACATCTTTGGTTTCATTCTTCTTAACTTTTGTTGGATCAACTTACATTCAGGCTTCAAGGGTAGCCGATGTTTCACTATTTCAGTGTTGGGCCTAGGCATGTCTTGATAAGACCAAGCGAACACATCTACAAATTCTTGAAGCAAATACTCCAACTGTTGTTGGTCAACTGCTAAGAGTGAAGTACCAATCTTAACTTTTTTTTTGTTCTTGGTATCACCTAGATTGATAATTTTAGTAACTTTTTGATGAGGCTTGATAGATTTAATTTCTTACTTAATTAATTTTATTAAATCTAGAGGTAAAGTGTATTCTTCAGAGTCTTCTTTAGTATTGAGTTCATCAATATTAATTAAGTTTTTAAAATTAGATCCTTGATCTTTGTTATGATTACCTTTATATTCATTTGGGGACCTGAAAATAAATGAAATAAGAAATATTGGTGAGATGCTTCGATGGGAGAATGGATTGAATAAAAGAAATGGATAAAATACATGTTCTTATCTTTTATTAAAATAGTGAAAAACAAAAGGCCAAAACAAAAGAGATCATTCCAATACTTTTGGACATAAATTGTAATTACATTGAAAGAAAATCAGAAACAATAAGCATCTAGATGACATTCCAATTTTTTAATTCATAGTTTGGTGGGCATGGGTAAACCAATGCTTCCTTAATTTGGCTATCTTTGCCTACTATATGAATGGTCAATTTGGCAAAAGTTTCTTCCCACTGTGGTTCTTCTCCTGTATTATCTTCAGCTCTCTAGTACAGGTATCCTTTAAGAATAAAGGTTTTATTTAAATGACGAACAACCATCAACCCATTCTTTACCCTCTTGCTGTTATCTTACACTTCTTCTGTCTCACAACCCAGATCTAATCTTCTGTTGTTGTCTTTAATCCTTGGTGGCTCTCTTATCTCTTACAGACTTTTGCCTAAACCAAACCTAATATTTTAACCCTTATCAATCATCTAATTAATCATAATCTTGCTGAACTTAAACTTTTCACCTACTGCATTAATAGGTTCAAAAAACTGATAAGAGTATTCCAATAACTCTTCTATAGCTTTTACATATGGGGCATTTATATGATGAGTCACCAATAAGTCTTTTTCCCCAAGCATAATCATCAATTGTCTTTCTACATTAAATTTGATCTTTTGATGCAATGAAGAAAGAATAACACCTGCCTTATGAATTCATGATCTTCCCAATAAATAATTATATGATGGAGAGATATCTATGATCTGAAACTTCTATTTAAAAAACATATGGTCTAACCTATATGGGTAACTTAATATCTTTCAAGACTTCACATTTGGTCCCATTAAATGCTTGAACCATCATATGACTACTTTGCATGTAAGACCTATTGAAAGGCAGTTTGGTCAGGGTAAATATGGGCATGACATTAATAGTCGATCCATTATTAATAACTCTGTACATTCCCTTGACTGGGTGTATAAGACATTCCCAAGTAATTGAAATTCAAGAACGTGGCCTGTTGTAGCTAAAAGCTTGGAGTGGTTTAGGTCTGATATAGACTGAAACCTAAAAGATATAGTGACTTAGTAACTTTATGTGAAACATCTTTTTTTACTGCTTTCCCTTTGTTTATTTTCTCTAAAGCTTTTAAAATCTTGCTCAATTTTCCCTCAATTATCTTTTGTGCCTTTTCTAACATTTCGAAACAATTTGCATTATCCTGCTTCATCTTCTTAGCTTTAGCCTAGGTGTTATACGAATGTGTAGCTATTCTTGTATCTTAGTACCACAATTTAAAATCAGTGATCATGATATGATATTGAATGAATGTGATGCAATGCATGAAAAAAAGAAAAAAGAAGAAAATATTTGCCTTTTTAAAGATTTCAACAAAAATGAATTTTTATTTATTCCATAAGAGTCTGTTTTTCATTAAATCTAATACTTTCCCTTTATAAAAGTGCCTAACTTGCTCATAGTGATCCTTAGCTTTTTCAATGAAGTTTAGCAATCATTGTCCATACTCTTCTGCTGATATGATCAAAGCTCTTAATGTCTCATCCTCTTTCACCATTTTTTTTGCCTTAACCACTGCCTTGCCTATCTAAGTTGTAAGATGCTCTATGTACCTTTGTCTTCCTAGCCCTTCTCTTTTGTCGAACCACACCTGATATGATAATTCCCTATGCTTTTCTATAAATGCCATGATGTGATTTCTTTGCTTATTCAGCTTTTGTTTTAGTGTCTGGATGTACTCTCTTAGCAATTTATTTTCAGCTAAGCTTCGACATAATCATCCTCCATTTAAGAGCATTCTCTTTTCAGCTTTTCATTCTCACAAGCCAAATATGTGTTGTTTATTTCTTTGGCCTGCACCTATATGTGTAACCTCTTATGTTTTTACTGTAGCTCCATCAACTCCTTCAAGGCATCATATCATTCTTTGATAACCTTTAAGTTTCATTGTATTCCTTAAAAATCTTGTAGACTTGAACTTCTAATTTTTTTGCTTTGTCTTTTCACTATTCCTTTTCTTCCTAAAACTTTGGAACTTCCTACTTTAATTTTTCTTTTTCTACTTTACGTTTTTTTCTTGTAAGTTCTGACTCTAAAGGTATCTTACCTATCTCTTGGTTTGCTATCAACAATTGTCCTTGATCAAAGGCACAATCTTTTGGCTCTTTTTGGCTTTACAAATAAGATATCCCTTAGTGGCTTTATTAGAAAATGGTCTAAGGATCACCCTATTGGGCTTCTTTTGGGCCTTGATTATGCTATTAATCTTCTAAAAAGCTTTAAGCTCCCTATATGAGCAGTTAAACTAGCTAAGCTTGTACGTTATAAGAATAAACTGCTTGGCTCCATGCTATCTCCTTACCATCAACGGTGCATAGCTTGTTGATCCCTATAAACCAAAGAATGGAACCCTTATCTCATTTTCACAGTAATACAACATAGATTTTTGGTTCATCCATTAAGCTAACCATTTCACCTGACAAACTGTGAGCTTCCGTAGTAAAAACTCCCATTCTTTTTGGGTCTTTGCTTCTGGCCATTACTCTGATAAAATTCTTTAATTGGAATTTTATTGCTAAAATAAAGTTTGGAGAAAGCACGCTTCTTGCATTCAAAATGGCTCTTCATCCATAGATACAGTAGTGGTGTGCAACCTATAAAACATGCTTTTTCATTCTGTTTACAAAAGTTCAAGGATCTAATGGTTTTTGCCAATATAACTGGTAAAGAATTACACTTTTTTTTAATCTGTTCAAATAAATCCACCACTTCTATTTTAATGTAGCCTAAGACCCTAGGGAAAATGACCATCCCATATATGGCTAAAGCAAACACCTTCATCCCCTAATCATCATTTGGATGTTTGACAATGAAATCTTGGAGAATCTCCCATGGAATACCCTTATGCTTTCCTTTTTCTCGAATATATGAATCTATGAGTTTCTTTCCCACTCCTAAATATGAACCAGCCTCTTATGATTCCCTAATTTGTGCTTCTTCACATACACTCTGTTTGGATACCAAAAATGCATACCCACTAAAGTTGAATACTTCTCTATTGTTAGCACCAGATCAACCTCACTAAAAGTGAAACAACAATAAGAAGGATCCCAAAACTGTGTCATCACCTTAATGAGTGAATTATCAACCTTCACTGGTAAGAGATATACAATATGCCTGAACTTCTGACAAAAAGCCTATTGCCTTGAAAAAGCCATGCTATTCTATATATTTGATAGACTTTTCAAATCATTCTGTTTGAGGAGCAAACAAACTTCTTTTGGTAATGTAGAGATGTAACTAGGCAGTAAACAATCTCCTTCTTCTTGTTGCCTTTTTTCTGACTCTTCACATTTGATGTTTTATGGGTTCCATAAAAGCTTTTGTTGAAAATATTTTTAAGGCAGGAACAATATGTAATCTGTATATATGTTTATGAATATGAACAAAAAGAAAAGCAATAACAGAACACAAAAAAATTAGTTAGTCACCTCAAAAGAAAATATAGAATAAACATCATAAAATAAGTAAAATAACAACATGACCCTAAATTTTAGATTAAGTATAAAAGGTGGAAGGACATGGCTCTACCTATGGTTAGGCTCTTAAAGTTAATTATATGTGGTTTGGATTACTTCTAAAAGGTCCTTAGATTGTTTCTTACATCATTGTCCATTATAGACTAGTAAGGCACCCCATCTTCATCCATCATAGGCTACAAGCAAAAAGAGTTCAATTTGAGTAGGAGTATTTCGCAGGCCCATGCGAAGATATGAAATTTCATGAGAGCATATGTACTTCACTTCCTCCTAAAAGTAAAGCTCGAGTGGAGAGCTTTATGTTATGCATATACAAATGAATGACAAATACATACAAATAATAAATGAATAACTAAGCAAATATAAGAAATAAGAAGAAGTAAATAGGAAAGAGAGAAAATAATCCCAAATTTATTAAGCAAGCATGGATAATAAATAATCATTTACTAGCTTGACTCTCAATATTCCCAGCGGAGTTGCCAAACTGTCATAACGTATAAATCCATGGACCAACCGCTAGACATGGTTTTTAGGAGTTGCCACCAATATTTTTTTGTTTAGGTGTGATTGACCACCTTATTAAATTAGTCCCATTTAAAGAGGAGTCCCAAGATTGAATTAGGTATCTTTAAATAGTATATTCCGATCTATGAAACCAAATTTTAAGTTCATGAGTGCGGTTATGTGTGAGAAAGGTTATAACACCCTCACAGCGCCCATCCAAAGGATGGTACTAGTTTGATTCCAAATTATCCAAGCCTTAAATATGTTTATATTTTACCAAAATATTTAGTATTGAAAATTAATCCTAAAATTACCCCAATAGTTTGGTAATAATTTAAGATAATTTTCTCATATTAGGAATATTCATAGAGACTAGTGTCTTACTCTGAAAAGGCTCCATCATTGGATTTATTAATGTATTTTAGTTAAAAGAAATTAATAAAGCCCTTCAATAGTTTGATAGGATTTACTTTGAGGCATATCTCTCAATAGTTTAATAAGATTTTATTCGAAAATATTTTTGAAGATTTTATTCTTTTGAAAAAGTTCATTAAGTCTCCCAATAGTTTGGTAAGACTTAATTTAGGAAGCAGTCTTTCAATAGTTTAGAAGGATAAAAATTATTTTTTATTTTTTTGAACATTGACTTATGAAATTTTTCAATAGTTTGGTGGATTTCATAAAATTAAATCATTAATATTCTCCAATATTTTGGTAGGATTCATGAATTTATTTGAAAAGATTTTTTTTATTATTATTTTTTTATTTTTTTTACTAAAAATGAAATTTTTATAAAATATTTAACAAATAATAAATTGCTTAGTAAAAATAAATAAATAATAAAAGTTAATAAAATAAATAAAAAATTCAAAATAAATAAATAAATAAAATTCAAAATATAAAATAAATAAAAATAAAATAAAATGGAAAAACGAAAATCTACAATCGAGTCGGATCAAACCATAAATGGCGCGAGAATCTTGTTTGAGTTACGCTTGGATCTTGGCACTCAGAAACGATGCCGTATGAGGTCAATATAAAAGAAAATCCTCTGTGTTTTCTTCAAAAGCCTCAGTTTTCTCTCTCTCTAACTTCAGATTTCTCTCTTTTCTTTTTAGGAAACCAAGAACCTTCAACCGAAAACTAGAAATTTTGTTGGTTTTTGGAAAAAATTATTGATTTCACAAACAAATTCAACATTCGCTGGAAAATTCAATCGAAAACTTCAAAAATTTATCCCAAACCCAAATTTTTCTAGATTTTTCCTAGATTGTTCAAAATTCAAAAAATTCAACCCTAATCCCAAAGATCCAAAATCTTTGTCCCAATATTCTAGAATAAAAACCAAAGGCCCAATCCTTTTTTTAATCACCAAATACTTTGAATCTAAAAACTCCCTACCAAAATCTCAAAAACCCAGTACCCAAAAAAATTTTTAGCATTCGAATCACAAAGCCTTTTCTCCTAGATTAACCATGTTTTGTTCTTAGAAATCTTGTCCAATTTATAAGCAGTCCCTAGCAAGGATTTTAAGAATCAGACATAACCAATCCAGGCTTGAATCTTGGGGTTAGATTCTATTCGATCATGACTTTTGGCCTTTATCCTTATTGATTTTTTTTAATCGAATTAAAAGTCCTGTGATTTGGTTTTGTACTAAAATCCTTGACGGAGTTTCTTAGATCCCTCTGATTCGGTTGATTATAGATTCAATTCCTTATTCAAACATAAATCCAAAAGAAAAAGAAAGAAAAATAAAAGTAAAAATAAATAATAATAATAATAATAATAATAATTATTGTTATTATTATTATTATTATAATTATAATAATAATAATTGTAATGATAAAATAATATATTATACTATAAAATGACAATAATAATAATAATAGTAATAGTAGTGAGAATAAAAATAGAAATAATAATATAACAATATACTATACTATACTATATAATAAAATAATATAATATAATAATAAATAATAATACAATAATAATAATAGTAATAGTAACAAAACTTAACCCCAGTCAACCCCGAACATAGATGGGTATCTACACTCATAAATTGTTTCAAATCCAAACATGGACTCAAACTTTCACAGTCCTTGTTTTCAACCTTTTTTTCATATTCTTAGGACTAGGCCCCCAAACTTCATGCAACCACTGAGGATTTCACATTTAAATTTATATCATCAGCCTTCTATTCTTTAACAACTTGTTTAGCCAATGTCTCAAGTCTGAACCTTCACACTAAAATCAAATAATTAGACTCTTAGCCAACCTATTTCCTAAAAATAACCCAAGAAAAGAGACATGCACAATTGGATCCTATTCCTATCCCATATGGAGAACTTTTTCCTCAATTGGTCCGGAAACACCTTGTTGCACCTATACCTTTAGAAGCTTTAAAACCACTACACCTAAAATAGTATAATCTGAATGTAAGACGTTAATACCATGGTGGAAATATAGGGTATTGCATTGAGGCCTACGAGGCTTTTAAGCACAAGATGTAATCACTTATAGATGCAAAATGGTTTGATCTTACAATAATAACAGCTAAGGATCTAAGAATGAATGAAAGCGTTTACATGATGGTGAATAGAGATTTAATAAAGTCCTTTCTTTAAAAGTTCTTCAACTTATAAGTTGCTAGGGAAATGAAATGTCTTGCAAAAATGGTCTTAAAATTTCTTGTTCTGCAAATATTTAAAAAGGATGATCTTTTGTTTTGCAGACTCAATTTTAAATTTTACAAGATATGGTATTGTCTTTCCAAATTTGGATGTATGAGTTATGGTCTTGAGTTTATCTAACTCTTGTCTTTGTTCCAATTTGTTCATCTTTTATTGAATAGCCTTATTATTCAATCATTCACTCGTTCATTTACTCATTTATCCATTCATAAAATTCAATTCATATGTGCTCTAGAGTGAAGAAGAGTTTTTTTGGGATTAATCTTGGATTTAGAAGACATTGAAAGGATAAAATGGTAGAGGACATATAGCATGGATGGATGAAATAGGACGAAAGCAAAATAAGATGTCATAGGAGATAGAAGGTATAAAGTAGATGAAAAAGATTGTGAAAGAACCTTTTGCTAAAGGAAGTAATCAATCTCAAGGCCCTAGCAATTTGTGAAAACAAACTTTCAACATGACAAATTTGCAGTCATGTCCAACTTAAGGGGCAAGTTCCTCTGCTCCCAGTAACATTCCTAGTTTAGCATCTTTATTTAATAGATTCTCTAATAAGGATCCTTATGAAGTTAATGATCCCACTAACATTCCTAGTTTAGATTCCTTAATAATTCTCTCATAGATGGATTAAAAAAGGCATGTGATTCATATGCACAAAGAAGGTATAGCCTTTTAAAATAAACGATTCAAGTAATTAAAGATGGCGATAAATCTCACAATGCAAAAGGATTATGTTTTATTCCAGATGTGGTAATTTCACCTAAGTTCAAGGTTTCAATGTTTGAAAAGTATGATGGAATTAAATGCCTTAAGATATATATAGCTCAATACTATCACAAAATGATTGGATATGCCTATAAGTAAAGTTGCTTATTCATGTCTTTCAAGATAGTTTGATTGAGGTAACAGTCAATTGGTAATATAAGTTAAAAAAAGGCCGATTCACATTTAGAGAGATTTATCAAAACCATTCTTAAAATAGTATAACATATATTGGACATAGTCTCAAAATGATTGACCCTTCAAAACATGAGAAAGAGTCCCATTGAAAGCTAAAAATAAATATGATGCTAGATGGAAGTAGTTAGCATCATAAGTATAATTACCTCCTACTAATAGAGAGTTGAAACCCTTCTTTCTCCATGGTATGTTTGGTTGATCAGCAATACTTTTTAGAATTTGTAGATTTACTATTTATCGTAAATAGAATTGAGAATGGAAGAATTATGGATACTAATGCAAAAACTCATAGTGAGAAAAGAAAAGATATTTCTAGTGAACATGTCTAAGAAATAACTATTAAAGAGCAAAGCAAGAGAAATCTTATCATAATATGATAAGATCTTGTAAATGCTCATTTCTAGTGGTCACTACATGTTAATAATTTGTCCCAACCTTTTTACAACTCAAAACCTTATGGGAGTGACTTTCCTCAACAATTTCATTCTTATATCCTAATATCCATTTCCTAAATAATTCATAAAGCACAAAGTCAACCCAGGCCATCCAAAGAGTCACAAAAGAAAGCGAGTCAAAATGTACCATTCACTTCTAATGTCCTATGCTAAGTATTCATTTACTTTTAAAAGGTTATATGATTTCTATTATCCTTGCAAAGCCTAGAAATCCTTTTTACCCAAAATGGTGTGACGATAATGCCAAATGTGAATACCATGTTGGGGTCAAAAGACATTCCATAGAAAATTACATTACATTCAAAGATAAAGTTCAATCTTTGATTGATGTAGATTATGCAAAATTAAAAAACTAGTTAGTGGATATGATAATTGATGGTGATGGAATTAAGGGTCAAAATTCTAATGTTGAAACACTAAGTAGGGTAATTTTTTTCATTTAAGCTTGTATATCTTTGTGAATGTTGGAGTGGACTCGAATGTTTGCATTGAATGAAATAGACATTGAGTTTCAATTATGGTGCATCACAATGTCACATTAATTTGTAAATATTGTCATTAAAATTTTTTTTTAATTTCTTATGAGTTTTGATTCATAACATTTTTTGAAAAAAAAAGAGAAAATCAAAAAATTAAATTAGATTTGATAATAAAGCCTTATATAATCAATTTCCAAAACCATAAAAAGGAAAAAAAATGCTTTAAAAAAAGAAAAAAAAGAGCAAAAGAAAAAAGAAAAGGAAAAAAAATCGCTCATTAATAAAAGGTGAAAAAAGTTTTAAAAGATTTGGTGATCACTAAACTCACCCCAATAAACACCCTCACATTTTCTCTATAGACATTCCTATGCCATCAACCACTTATCAAAGACAAGGGCCTTAATATTTCATGTGGCAAAATTTTGAATACCTTGAACCTTGTTTTCACTTGATCATGCTATGATAATCTTTTCTTCGACAATGAACAATGAAACAATCAAATTAAAATTTTTGAGTTTTTGGAAAACTAAATAAACATGACACCTCTTCAAAGACTCTAGTGTAGGTATTTTGATAAAAGTCAAGGTTATGTTATAGTTCCAAAAACTGCCAAAATCAAAGCCGCCCAAATTTATTAAACATACTAGCCTTTCAGTTCTCAACCTCAAATTGTTATTGTCTAGTGTCTTGGGGTACATTGACTAAAATGAACCATTTGAATTATGATCAATTTGTTATTTTTATGGAGCGACATGAACCATTTAACACATTGAACGAGTTCATTCCATGTGACCTTTTTATCATATTAACCTTAATTAGGGGTAGTTTGTCAAAACTTAGCATATTTTTTGAATTATAATGTGGAGCATGCAAAATAACAAAAACATAAAACATAAAATGCAATTAAAAAGAAAAAAAAAAGAGAAATAAAATTGTTGATTGTGACATTATACATTTAAGGCATTTGAATGAATCCAAAAATAAAAAGATCTCAACAAATTTATAAAAAAACCAATGAGAGAAAACCAAATAGTTCAAAGAAAGTTAGAAAGACTAGGAAAATCCCAAACAAAGAAAATTTTGAAAAAGAAAAACTTTTTTTCAAACCTATTTTTCACAAAAAAGAATTACTCTTCAAATTTGAGTAACTGTGCTTGAGATAATAAATGATCATCTTTTATCATCCTTTCACAAATATAGAAGTTTATCCTTTTCTACCCTTTGAGCCTGATAAAATTCTTTCTAAATAGGCCCTAACCAATGATCACCTACCACATTAGGGGCAACAAAAAAAAAAAAAAAAAAGATGTAGTTAAGGGATTAAGTATGGTAAAATTTAAGAAGGAATCCTATATGTTGAAGACAAATGTCCAATAAAAGGCTTCTAAAAGTTTTGAATCCACTCAAAGAAAAGGAAAAAAAAAAAAAGCTAAAGAATGTGAAAATAAGAAAAGGGAAAATAATGAAAGAAAGAAGAAAAAAAGTGAAAAGAAAAAGGGAAGGATAAAAGAAAAGAAAAAAAAAAGAAAAAGAAAAAAATTAAATGATTGATTAAAAAGTATGAGAAAATGAAAGGACAAATATCCCAAAGTGATTCCTTTAAATGAGAAAAGAGATCATTAGTTTGATCATCCTTAAACACTTATTTTGGCCATATTTATTCTTTTTTTTTTTAAAACCTTGAACCTTAGTCTATGTTATGTCTTTAGAAAAATTCATATTAGATAAAGCATAGATGCTTAAATTTAGGAGCTTTTTGTTGAAGATTAGCCATAGAACCTATGAACCATTTTGTCTCCTTCATTTCCAAAAAGAAAAAAAAGGAAAAAAGAGAAAATGATTACGGCTCTAAGGTGAAAACCCTACAAAAAGGGCAGTCTAAAGTAAATCTTAAAGGCTTTAAAGCCACTCCTGATACTAAGTGAGATAGATGCTAATCAAAAGTAACCTAGACCTTTTGAAAAATCCAAAAATATCAAGGTTTCAAAAGTTTACAATCTATAAAAAGAGATTGATATTAAAAATTCGAGCTTTTTTTATTCCAAAATGACTTTTCAAAATCTTAAGCCTATTCCGATTAGCTTGGATATTTATCAGAATGCCATATTAGAGACTAAAAAGAGTGTCACAATGTTTGCTTTTCAAAAAATTCATATCATTTAGAAGATATTATTTCGTTTGTGAGCCTAAAGGGAAGAGTATACATCTCTTTTGTTCTCTTTAAACTACGAAGCTCTCTTGAATAAAGCAAGCCCTTGATGTGCTAAACCACCCAATCAACTTGAAAAAGAACACCAATTTCTAAGAGACTCCAAAGTCATATTTGTTTGGTTATTTCATTATCTTTGGTTATGGAATTTAATTATGTGGAGCAATTTTGAAAAATTTTGAATGACTTGTTGAGCACTTTTGTAGTGAATAAAGAAATCACCTAGATAAGTTTTGAAATTTTTTTAAGAAATGTTTTTCCTTTGCCTAATAAACATTTTGAACAAGAAAAATAGATTCTTTCATGCACTCAATGAGTAGAAGTAACACAATTGTTTGTATTCTAAAATGATGTTTACATTAAAATTAAAAATAATCATACATATATGGTATGTTTAGAATCGATGATGGATCAAAAAGAGAAGAAATTGAAGGTGAAAATGAAGAAAAGTTAAGAGATCTTACTTGAGTTAAAAACAGAACAGAAGCTAGTAAAGAGAATACAAGAAAGATAGATGAAAAAAATGAAAAGAACGACAAGAGAAAATGAAAAAAGAAATCCATTAGCGAGAAATTGAAAAGCTAATAAGATGAACAAGTGGAAACAAGCAAAATTAAAAATTGAGAAGGGAAAAGAAAATTTCTAGCACTTACATATTGTAACATGCATTTTCATCATAGAAAAAGATAATTGCATCATCAAAATAAGAGTTGCACTTTAGTTAGAACACATTTACGTTGTTAGGGTAAAAACTTGCATGTGCAACTATGTAAAACTAGTTCCATGGTGAGGATAAATATTTGCATTTGCTTTTTAGTTGGAAGGCATTTGCACCGTTAGATTAGGAATCTACATGACCAACCTTGAATGAAATGTTTTCATTGTTGGGATAAGTATTCATATTGTTATCCATGTAAAGGCATTTGCATCTTTACATGTTAATGTTGAAAAAGATATATGCATTTGCATAGAGACTCTTGCATTTACGTCATGGAAGAAGTTGTTGGCATTCACATCACGACAGTTAATCGTTTATGTTTGCTTTCTTGGAACAGGGTTTTGTATTTGCATTTTGACGGTTGCAAGGATCAATGCATTCATATTATCAAAGTTAGGATTTGCATCCACATGTTTGGATAAATGCTTGTATCATGCATCCTTAGAGAAGATACTTGCACGTACATATTCTTTGGTAAGATATTTTACATTTGCATCAACGAGCATTTGCATTATGAAGAAAAGCATTTATATTTGCATCTCCACATAGAGCATTTGCATCATTAAAAAAAAGGAAAGAGTCTATTAAAAAATAAAAAAAAAAGTCTGTTAAAAAAAATACAAAAGAAAAAGAAAAAGAATCTCCCAATTCAAGATGTTTGAAAAAAGAGCCTACCAAGAAAAAATATGAAGGGAAAGAGTTTGAAAAAAAAAAGATAGAAAAAATGCAAATAGATATAAATGAAATATTCAAAAGGATAGGAATACTCGAAATGGCTTCTAGAGTATGCAAGAATCGAAAAATCCTAGAAATTGAATTAACATAAATTAAAATACATGGTATAAATTAATGTTTGCATCATTACTATCCAATTTATTACAATCATTACATGCATTGCAAACATTTTTATGATAAATCATATTAAAGGTCTTTCTATGATAAAATGTCAAATGTTACTAGGATGATTTCTTCAAAATAAGAATGATGATTTGATTAAGAAAGTTTTCCCCAAAGATGAAAGTCACTCTAGGCACAATCCTTAAAACCTTGACTGTCAATTTATAAAACATTTGGTCACTTCATTTTCCACCTCAGTTCAGTCCAGATTTTTTAACTTTTTACTTATGGTTTAATTCTAATCATTTAATTTTCTAACTTGTGGTTCAATCCTGATTAGCTCATTTTTGAACTTGTAGTTCCATTTAAGTTATTACAATTTTCAACATGTGGCTCAATCCTGATCATTTTATTTTCTGACTAGCGGTTTAGTCCCGATCAATTAATTTTCTAACTTGCAGTTTGGTTTCAGTCATCTTATTTTTCAACTTGTAGTTTAGTCCTAGTCACTCTAATTTTAAACTTGAAGCTCAGTCATAATGATTTTGTTTTCTAACTTGTGGTTTAGTCTCCAGTTATTTAATTTTTTGACTTGTGATTTAATCCTAGTCACCTCATTTTTTGACTTACAATTCAACCCCAGTCACTCTGATTTTTTAACTTGTAGTTTAGTCTCAACCATTTTATTTTTTGACTTACAGTTAGTCTTAATCATTTCATTTTCTAACTTGTGGTTCAATCTCATTCACTTCATTTATCAACTTATGGTTCACACTCGATCACTCCAATTTCTAACTTGTGGCTCAGTCATAGTCGTTTCATTTTCAACCTGCATTCAGCACTAGTCACATCATTTCTCAATTTATGATTCAATCTCAATAACCCAATTTTTGGACTTGTGGTCCAATCTCGACCATTTAATTTTATGACTTGTGGTTCAGCCTTGATCACCTTATTTTTGGACTTATGGTTCAACCATTATTATTTAACTTTCGGCATAGTCTTAATCACCTCATTTTAGACTTCGATTTAGTCTAAGTCATTCATTTTTAAACTTCGGTTTAGTCCAGGTCAATAAATTTTTAGACTTTGATTCAGTCCAAGCCATTTAATTTTTGGACTTTGGTTCAATCAAGCCATTTCATCTTTAGGCTTTTGTTCAATCTAGGTCATTTCATTTTCAAACTTTGGTACAGTCTAAGTCATTTCACTTTTGGACTTCAGTTTAGTCAAAACCATTTCATTTTTAGACTTTGGTTCAATCCATGTCATTTCAGTTTTGAATTTGAATGCCTCTAATGAGAAAAGTTTTTCAAAAGTCTAAAAAAAGTCATAAAAGAAAAAAACTCTTTTTGTCTTTAATCCTAAATAAAATTGCTTTCTTTGTGTTTGCATTATTCTTCATTCTTAAAAAGATGCAAAGAAGGGCAACTGTAGAGGTAGCTATAGATAATTAATTTTGTCTAAGCATGTTCTTGTCAAACACAATACTTTAAAAATCAAGATAAGGGTCTTTCCCAAGATTTTCTTAGGCTCTACGAAATTTTCATGGTTTTTTAATAAATTGATTCTTAGGTTAATATAAGAAAAGTAGCAAAAATCAAAACTTAAAGGTTGACCTAAAAGTCAACTTAGTCAAGACTTATTGCCTAACTTAGTTGAATTTGTAAAAATTGAGTCATTTTAAGATAATATAACCAAGTCATTAGATTTGTAAGATTTTGATGTAAACCTTAAGATTTGAGTAAAAATGGGAGTTTTGACGAAAATACCATTGATGTGGGCTGGAGTCAAAGTTTGTCAAAATTGGTCAAAATCACTTGTTTGGTCAAGTTTTGTCAAAGCTTGAAGTTTAGAAAGAAATTCTTTGAAAAACAAAATTTTAAGTTAAAATGATAAAAATGTCCATCAGTCAAACTTGGTTAAAATTAACCAAATCCTAGTCAACTATTGAATTTTAGGATTGATAAGAACAATCGAGGCTCACTAGTAATAAAGTTATAATTTGGACTCTTGAAAATCTTATTCAACATCAAAAAGAGTAAAATAATAAAAATATCTTTTAGGGGTATTTTCATAATTTGACTTTTTAAAGGTCAAATTTTGTGAAACATTCCAAATCATGTCTAGGTATTATTTCATGAATTCTAATGCATTAAAAATCATGATTGCACTTTAAAATGATGAAATTACTAAAATGCGCTTTGAAGGTATTTTTATAATTTAACCTTTTAAGGTTGGATTTTTGTGAAAATTTTAGATCATGTTTAAATATTATTTTATGAATTTTTATGCATTAAAAATTTTGATTTCACCTTAAGAGAAGTGAAGTTACCAAAATACCCTTTAAGAGCTTTTTTTTGTTATTTGGCCTTTTTAGGGCCAATTTTTCATAGAAAGCTCTAGGTCATAATTAAATATTATTTTATGAATTTTGGTTTATTAAATTCATGAAAATCAATATTGGATCATGGGATTAGGAAAAATCGTGAAAACTTCTTAAAACATTAATAAGGGCAAAAATGTCATTACATATGTCATGAGGGGACTGCCACATATGGCCAAGAGAATGTACTGTAAATAATGAAAAGCATTATATTATATAGGACACTTATCTTATGAACCACCTTTCAAACTTGGCCACCTAGATTACTAAGAAAAAAGACAAATAATTATCCTTTCTTGATTTTTTTTTTATCTAGTGACTATCATAAGAGGTTGGGTGCCTTAAAATGATGGGATGAAGGGTTGAACTAGGGAGAACTTGCAACAAAGAATAATGGCTGCTCACAGCAAAAAAAAAAAAAGAAATACCAAAAAATATAAATAAGTAAAAAAGAAATAGGGTTTCAAAAGGAAGGAAAAGTTTTTCCTATGAAGCTTAATGGATGGGTTGTTCATAAGGGTTTAAGATTCTCCTTTATTCTGGCTATCTAACTTTAAATGAAAGAAAATTTGTAATAAGGGAATGACGGCATATTCCTAGTAAAGAAAAAAGAGAAATCGTTTGGTGAAAAAAGTTAAGGTAGCCTTTTTTATTCTTTCTTCAAGTTTTTCATCATATAATTTTATTCTTTCATACATGTAGTTCTTGCTTTTTTTAGTCTTTGTGTTGATGTATTTGTGATGATTGGGATCTTGTGTTTAAATGTTTTTTGATCTTATAACCCTTTGTGATGTTTTTAGTGAATGAAATGGTTTCCATTTAGGAAGTTTGTTATGTGTTTGACAAATGTTTTTGTTAAAAAAATGGTTTGCTAAATATGTTTTCTAATTATTTGATAAAAAATTTCAAAATAAAAAGTAGTATTGAAGGAATTTTCTAAGTATTTGATAAAATAACATTGTGGTCTTTTACCATGTTTTTTAAGTGTTTGTTAAAATAACTTAGTATTGTCATAGTAGTTTATTTTGATTCACAATTTGTGTATAGTTTAATTTCATGTTTAGTATTTAATTTTCATAAGTATTATCATCATTAAGCATCTACTTACACATTAAAATATTAATTAAACAAGATTGAAGACCATGGCTTTTTAGCTTATTTCAAAAGTCCACCTAGATGTGGGGGATTTTTGGAGAAATTCATAAAAATCATGGAACCCCTAAAATGCCTAAAACTAAGGTTAAGCCCCAAAACTAAAACCCTAAATCAAAGTCAAACCTAAACCATAAAAGTTAAACCCCAAGGTCAAACCCCAAATTAAACCTTAAAGTCCAAAGTCAAACTTTAAAACCCAAAGCCAAACCCTAAACCCAAAATTAAACCTCAAATCATTAAGTTAAACCTTAAACCTAAAGTCAAGTCCTAAACCCCAAAATAAAACCCCAAATCCTAAAGTCAAGCCCTAAACACAAAGTCAACTCCTAAACCCCAAAATTGAACCCCAAAACTCCAAAGTCAAACCCTAAGACCCTAAAACTTATCCCTAACCCTAACCTTAATCAAAACCCTTAACTTTCCTTAAACCCTAAACCTTAGCAAAACTCTAACCCTAAACCTAACCTAGAGCAAACCCTAAACCAAATCCTAAACCCTAAGTCAAACCTTAAATCTAGCCTCTAATTCTAAATCTGATCCAAGTACTAAATCCACCCAAATCCTTAAATTATCCAAACCCTGAAATAAGTTAAATCCCAAAACCTTGAATCCATTTTAACATGCAAAGCCATCCTAAAATTCAAAGGATTTATATTAAAATCCCATATAAAATAATCTGTTCCTAATTTCTTAAACAAATTCTAATAATCAGATCAAAAGAAAAGGAATAAAAGTGGGATCTTAAATATAAATAATCATACCTAAACTTTGCCTAAAAGTTAGGGAGTTTAGGTGGTCTCTTTATATTTAAGGACCTAATTTCAATTTTTCATCTCATCATTGTGCATGACATCCATTTGTATATCTTTAGATTGTTTTCTACATTCATCTTTCATGCGTATGTTTATTATGTCACTATTGTTTCTTTGCTAATTGTAGTATCATTATTTTTTTTTTTTGCATAAAATATTTTTTATGAAAAATGTTACTAAAAAAAATATGGATTATGAAATATAACTAAAATAACATTCTAAATGAAATAATTTTTTCTACTCTTCCTAGACCTTGAAAAGTCACTAGCAATTATCATCTATAAAGAATGTTATTTTTATTTTAAAGGAATGCCATGGTGAATCTTGGGTAGAATGAGTTATCTTTAGATTTTGCCTAGGTGTTGGAGAATTTTAAGGTATTTAGTAAACCTAAAAATTTTTACAATATTCCTAAATATGGTTTTCTTTTATCAAATAAAATTGATTTTCTTAAAAAAAGTGAAGGGAATTATATTTAAAGTCGAAACCATTTTTATTCAATACCATGAAAATAATGCATAATTAACTCATGTTGTTTTTAAATCGGATATTATGGGGGTGCTAATCTTGAACTTAGCTTTATTTTAAAAGATTAAAAATATCTTTTTGATAAACTTTAAACTAATTTTAGGGTTTTATTAAAAAGATAAATTTTTTAGGTGGTCAATTACACCTATTAAAAAGATTGGATGCAACTCTGCTTTTTTTTATTTATAAAATTTTACATCTTGCGATCAGGTTCATGGATCTACACATTATAATAAATGATTGAGAATCTACAAGTGCATAGAATCAGAACAAGTAATATAGAATAAATAGAGTATTGTTCCCATGGAGATTGAAATATATTCAAGAGAAATAAGTATTAAAATTGTTCACCCTTAATTATATCCAAAAAATTGAATATTAGAATGTAAAATAATGAAATAACTATTTAAATTAACTAACTAAACCATAACCGTACTAAGCATGCAAAATAAACTAAATCTAAACTTAACAACTTAAATTAAACAAAACAGAATGTAAATTTACTTGGCAAACTAAAAAAACATAGAAATTAAACCTGAACTAATATGCAAGATCATAAACTAAACAACTTAAACCTAAATCATAATGAACAAAATTGAATTAAAGCCAATTAAATCCTAAAACATGCAAGGACTATTAAACTTTGAATTAACAATTTAAACTTAAATAATTAAATTGAATTTAAGCTATAAACCTCAAACAAAATCTAAATTGAACTTAATTGCATGCAAACAACTTAAACTTAACTAGTTAAACTTCAAACTACAAATTAATTTAAGAACAAAACTTAAAGAGCACAAATTACAAGAATTAAAAGAACATAAAAAGAGAAAATGTAAATTGAATTGAAAGCATGAATTAAATTGAAAATAAAATAAAATTTGAATTTAAAAGAAAATTGAAATTAAACTTTGCATAACTTAAAATAACTTAAAGAAAGCTTAAAAACTTAAAAAATAAAGAACAGAAAAACTTAAAGAAGTTAACTACTTCAGGTTGGTTTGTCACTTCAAACCCTACTTTAATTTTTCCATAAACAAAGGATAGCTACTTATAAAATAATAATAAAAAGAATCCTAAGGTTAGAAAGATAAGTAGATGCGATTAGGGCTATGATCGATCTCTTTCTAGTTCAACCAAGCTTGAATTCTTGAATGAATAAGTCTTCTTAAAAATTAGAAGTTAAAAGCCTCTTAGAAAGTGTTCTTTAAGTTAGAATAGATCTTGTTCCTTCTTGGAGTTAGCCTTCAAGTAAAACTCTTCTTAAAAATAAGAAAATCAATTCTGAATTTAAATATCTTGTGCATGCTATCCTTCTCTTTAGAAGTTTTTATATATCCATGCAAATCCTATCCTAAATAGGAATATACGGGTAATCCAAGTAAAGATAGTGCTAGCCTTGAATTGATCCTTATTTTAAAATGACAAAACACTAAGCTAAATAACCTTGATTATGATTTTGCAAAATAAATTATTTAATACATTGGTCTTTTGTTCTTATGTTTTATCATTATTATACTAAATACAAAATATGTTTAACAAAATTATCTTTGATGTGCTAAAATTTGGAAAACTTGGAAGTATGTTTTGAACTAAAAAAAAAAATGTTTGTAAATGTTCTATCAAGTGAAAAATATTTTTAGATCACAAACAAACTTTTTTCCATGGTTTAAAAATGTTTTGTGTAAAAATGAGAAAAAGGGACGATCTTCTAATGGACAAGATCGATCCCCTGCTTGACACAATCGATCCCTTTTTACATAGGATCAATTAATTTTTATTTAGAAAGCTTTCAAGTTTGAATTTTACAAAAATCAATTGATCCCCTAGCAAAGAAGATCGATTGGGTTTGCCCAGATTTGTGTAATGGCTATTTTTTAAAGCTTTCAATGGGTATTTTCAAGACCAATCAATCTCCAATAGCTATAAACTCAATTCCTTTATAAATAGGAGTTTACCAACACCACTGAAGCTAAAAAAGAAGATCCAAAGTGCATTCAATCAATTTCTCTAAAGAAATCAAGAGTTTTAGAACAAATAGAGCTTCAAAGTTCATATCCTTGTATTTGATTGTATCCAAAGTTTTTGTTGTATTTCATTCATCATTTTTGTACTTAAACTTAGCAAACATTTAACCTTATAGAGGTTGTTCTATTGTTTGCAAAATTTCATTGGATATACAAAAAAGGAAGAGAGCAAGAGATGAGTTATCTTCTTAAGTGCCTTGTAGTGAGATTAGGTAGATTACTACAAAGGATTGAGGTTGCTATCTAAGCCTTAAAAAAAATAAGGATTTAGTATAGGATAGGTTTGTATCTTATAAAAGTTTTCTTCAATTAATAGATTGAAGCTTTAGTGTAGACAGCCAAAAGAGATGATGAAAGTGCCTTGTAAAGAAAGATCGAATCTCTATAAATCATTGTATTTGATTTTTTTATCCCCATACTCTGTACTTTTATTGTTGCTTATATTTGATTCAAGGTTCATTAATTATTGTTGATTGCATCATATTTTCATCAAAGTGCTTATTGTTTTAATTTTTCATTCAATTATATTGAAATCTATTTTTGGGAGTAATTTGAAGAAATCCAATTCACCTCCACTCTTGGATCACTATCTACACCTAAAAAGCTAACAATTTGTATTAGAGCTTTGGTTTCTTTTTATAAGTCTAAACATCTTGAGAAATGATTATATGGCTTTTCAAAGTGGTGAAAAAGTCCTCAAAGCTCCTATGTTCAATAAATATGAATTTTGTGAATGGTGAATGAGAATGAAAGTATTCATAATGGCCCAAAATTTTGGAGCATGGTTAGTAGTGGAAAAAGGGCTTATAACTTCTTCAAATGATGCAAACTATTTGAAGCAAGTGATGGATGATGCCAAGGCTATATGCTTACTCATGGAGCTTTTGACTCCTACAACTTCAATGCATCATGTCTCATGGCCCTTGAAAAGCCCAAGGTAACATTTAACTCTTGTGATTCAAGTTTATATACTTTTGCTAAATTACATTATGCATTTGATTACTTAGTTATGGAATTTAAATCAAAGAGAAAGAAATACAAGAAAGTGATTTCTAGATTGAATGTTGAAAATGATTTTTTGATAAATACAAAGAATAATTTGGAAAAAGAAAATGAAAAGTTTAAAATAGATTTTGAAACCTCTCAAAATAAAAATGAATTTTCAAAAAAAGAAAATTTTGATTTGAAAAAAAAAATTAATAAATTGATGAATGAAAAACAAAAGCTTTTCAAGAATTTTTTAAGTGCTAAAATAATCAAATGTAATTTTTATAATTTTCATAGTTATACTACACATACTTGTCTTATAAAGAGAAAAGTTTTAAGGCAAGTATGGGTTCCTAAAACAACAAAAGATATTGTCACTAACTTTCAAGGACCCAAAGTAATTTGGGTACTAAAAATCAACTGAGAATATGTCTTGTAAGTGCACTATAGTAAGGAGCTACAATGTGACATTAAAGATTGAAACTCTAGACAAACAATGGAGATGGGTAACCTCTAAATTTTTATTTGAAAAGAATTTGAATTTGGTTACCTATTCTTGATAAAATATGAATGCTTAATTGTTATTGTAGAAATATATTGATTAAAGTTGATTATATCTTATAAATTGCATGATCTTGAGCATATGTAAGCTTGATTAAGTATGCATTTATTTTTTACTCTTGATTAGATGATATAAATATATTCTCATACTTGTTGAAATTATTTTTGGTGCTTATTTGCTTGAGAAATATTTTAGGAGAATTCATAAATGCTTTGATGGATTTGTGAAATTACATGTGCTTACACTATATGAATGCTTTTGAGAATGAAATTACATGAATGATCTTGATATTTTGATATTGCTAGTAAAATTGAATATTGAATATTGAACATGAATGTTTAAAATATTTGACATGTTTATTTATGTGCTGAATTATTTTTATATTTATGCACAAACTTAAGAAGAGCACTCAAAGCTTAATAATTTTGAGTTTTTAAGTTTTGCTTTGAAAATTATTTTTACAAAAGTCAAGCTTTAAATGTGAAAATTTGTTTTAGCAAGTCTTTAATTGCAAAACGAATTAGAGTTCAATAATTTAAACTAGCTCAAACAAAGAAAATTTGATAACTTGCAATGATTTTAACTTTTCATAGTGTTTCATGCAAGATATAAAAGATTTTGTAGCTTAAAAGATCAAATCTTGTTTTTGAATATTTATGGGCATAAAAACCATTTGGACACTTTCAAATTATGATATAAAACTTGTTTAAATGGTTTGAAGAGCCTAAAATATATTTTTAACATTTTTTCCTATCTTAGTAGCATTTTTTCAAGGAAATATGAGGTTTAAGAATTAACTTTTTGATTTTCTTGTTTCTAAGTCCAAATCACCACTTGAACAAATTTTTTTTGTCATTTGAGATTTGTTGGAATAGTTTAAGATGGTTAAAAATGAGCTTGACTAATTATGAGTTTTATCAAGGTCTTTTCTAAGAAAAAATGAGCTTTAAAATCAAAATTTTGCACATATTAAGCTTTGAATGATTTATCCTATGATACTTTGCATAAATATATTTACTTGAATGATTTAGCATAATGAATATGTGTTTTATGGTCTTTATGCATATTTGTAATGTAAACATTGATTTGTGATTGTTGAAAATACTTATATGACCAGGATGTGTAAAATTGCTCAACTTATTTACAATGCTTGGATCTTGTGAAATTTGTTTAAAAATTTGATTGTATTGTTTATCTCTTGATTTCTTATAAAATAGTCTTGAAATATGCTTTAATTCTTTATCCTTATTAATTCAATACTTATTTCCTCTCTTGTGTTGATGAATGATGAACTTTATGTGCTTAAGTGATATATATATTGATTCTTTGTTCATTTTGAATTTGGTTAAGTATGTGTTTTCATGTTGATTGATTGAACTTGATTTTAATACTTGTAATTTGAAAGTGCTTAAAATTTTTATCTTTTGATTTTTGAAATGTTTTTAAATATGTTTGCTCTTGTGCTAAAACGATTTATTATTTTTGTGAAATATTTTGGATATTATGCTTAATTGTTCTATCTCTTTTCTTTTTAATTGGTGTACTAGTTTTTAAATGATATATATTGTTAGTTCATCTTTTGTTCTTGTTAAGTGCATGCTTGAATGAATGATTTTCTTTTTTATGCTTATTTTTAGCTTAAGTCATTGTTGATTATGGCCAATGACTTGTGCTGGCATATCTATGAATATGATTTATTTTGACTTGACATGCTTACAACATGACTTGAGTGAATGATTTTCTTTTGATGCTTATTTTTAGCTTAAGTCATTGTTGATTATGGCCTATTAGTTGTGTTGGTATATCTATGTTTTTGTGTTAAATTTTTTCTAATATGTTTTGTTGATAAATATGTCTTCATTGAGTTTTTAGTTTTCATATGCCCTAAAATTTATTTTGACATATTCTTTGGTGATTTCTTGAATACACATGATTATTGAATATGTCTTCTTTGTGTTTATTATTTTCACAAATTGATTTTTTCACATCACATGATAACTTTCACTTTTGTGCCAACATTGTGTAATTTGATATTTGATGTTTGAAATGATACATAACCTTTAGCTTAAGTTTATATCTCCTTTGCTACTGGCAAATTGTGTTTAATGACAAAATTTTCTTTTGCTTATATTGGCTTAGAATATGAAATTTATTTTCTAAAAATTGGTATATTTTTATCAATTTGTATTCTTGATGCTATTAATGAATATTTCTTAAGAATTTTTCTAAATCTATGCTAAGAGAACTTGAAATGAGCATGAATAAGTCAATACTTTTTTTGGAGTTTCAAGCATAGCAAGCAAAGTATCTTCATCAATCAAGCTCAAGTATCTTGAAGATTTGCTTAAAATATTTGGAATGGAGAACTTAAAGCCAAATGAGCACAACAACAAAGCTTGACAAGGATGGAGGTAAATGTGTTGCATTTAAACTTTATAGGTTTATGATTGATTCATTGTTTTAACTTCTTATAAGTATACCATAAATAATGTTTAATACATTATTTGATAAATGCTTGCTTTAGTGTGTGCAAAAATGAGATATTGTGATTGAATTTGTGAACACATTGTATTTTGGTTAATATTCATGTCTAGCTTTTTATTGCATTGATAAGAATATAGTTTTTAATGCATGAATATTTGGTTAATATATGAATCTTTGAACATGAATATGAGTTAAATTGATTAATTTTTACATGTTCATTGATGAAAAATATTGAGATAACATGTACCATATTATGCCTAACTGCTTGCATATCTCTTTGAATTAGGTATATTACTTATGTATGTGTATCTGCTTGTATGATTTTGATTGAAATATTGCTTGCATATATGCTTGTTTGTTTGAATACTCTCATATTGAGAATATTGCTTTGTATTGAAATAATCTGAAATATATTTGAATGATTATGCTTTCATTATTTCATTGGCATAGTATATATGTTCATCATGTTTGGCAAATAATGCTCATATAATTTTTGGCTATGACATGATGATTGAATATCATTGCTTATTAGTACTCATTTTCATTATATTATATATGAGCTTTTGGTTCTTGTTTGGATAGGATATGTTTATGTAAGATATACTTATTATTTTAGAATTATTGATTGAATCTTTTATAAGCATAAAATATGTTAGCTCTATGAATGTTGTTGGACAAAATTGCTAATGAATTTTTTAAACTTTAATTGATACTTGTCTAGTATGCCTATCCTTGTTGCTTATACCTTTCATGCAAATTTATGTCTTAAATTATTTCATTTTTTCTTTCGTTCAAAGGAAGAAAAACTTTATAATTTTGCTTGAATTAAAATGAGTTGTTTTGTGATAACAATTAGTATGCTTTATGATAACATATTTTTAAAAATTGGTATCATTAACATTTGTATAAGCTTGAATGTATGTGCTTGAATTGTATGCTTAATTGATATTTAAATTTTAAATTCTAAGATATTTCATAATGACATGATTTATGAGTTGTATTGTTAGTTTGAATGAATGATCTTTTGATAAAATACTTAAATTTGATACACTTATGCTTTTGTGCTTAAATACATGTATGTGAACTTTATTGTACATACATTCAAAATACTCTTAATGTTATTGGTATCATGCATTTTATCCCATGCATTTTATGGATATTTCTTATTATATGCAAATGTATACTTATAAAAATTGGTAAAGGAGTTTCAACATTTGTATGAAGAGCTTAAACAAAAAAAAAGGGAGAAATGATTCATAAATATATTTGCTAATACCTTTTTGTGATTTATTTGCTCATGCCTTTTTGTTATGACAAAAAGGAAGGGAAATATCATGTGGACAAATTTGTTTGTACTTGACATACATATATGTTCATGTGTGTGTTTAATTATATTATATGTTTTGACATATGTACGCATATGTTTGGGATTAATTGTTACATTTACTTAACATATGTTTATTAAGTTGTATTAAACTAGGATGCAATGATTAAGGGGGATAATATATTGCATTTTGCTATGAATTGCTTATAAGAGAGTTTTTGCAAAATCATTTTTAAAAATGGCTTTCAAAATCCTAAAATAATTTTAAATATTTTTCAGCAAGCAAATTTATCTTTAGGTTTTATTATATCAAAAAGGAGGAATTTTTAGCTTTGAATTGATCCTTCTTTCGAAATGACAAAATATTAAGCTAAATAAGTTTGATTATAATTTCGTAAAATAAATTATTTAGTACATTGTTCTTATGTTCTTATGTTTTATCATTATTGTACTAAATACAAAATATGTTTATCAAAAAGATTTTTGATGTGCTAAAATTTGAAAAACTAGCAAGTATGTTTTGAACTCAAAAAGAAAATGTTTGTAAGTGTTTTATCTAATGAAAAATGTTTTTAGATCACAAACAAACCTTTTTCCATGGTTTAAAAATATTTTATGCAAGAAAGAGAAGAAGGGATTGATCCCCTCTTGCATATGATCGATTGATTTTTTTACCTAGAAAACTTTCAAGTTTAAGTTCTATGAAAACCAATCAATCCTTTAGCGAGGAGGATTGATCGGGTTCCTTACTGAATCAATCGGGTCTACCCAAATTTGTGTGTAATAGCTAGTTTTTCAAGCTTTCAATGGATATTTTCAACACTAATCAATCCCCAACAGCTACATACTCAATTCTTCTATAAATCGGAGTCTTCTAACACCATTGAAGTTAAGAGAGAAGATTCAAAGAGCATTCAATCAATATCTCTCAATAAATCAAGAGTTTTAGAGCAAATAGAACTTTAAAGTTCATATCCTTGTATTTGATTGTATCCAAAGTTTTTGTTGTATTTTATTCATTATTCTTGTACTTAAACTTAGCAAACACTTAGCCTTAGAAAAATTGTTCTATTGTTTGTAAAATTTCCTTTGATATACAAAAAGGAGTAAAAAGTGAAGTATCCTCTTGAGTGCCTTGTAGCGAGATTGGGTATATTACTACAAAGGGTAGAGGTTGCTATCAAGCCTTAAGAAAAAGATATGGATTTAGTATAAGATAAGTTTGTATCTTTTAGAGTTTTATTCAATTGGTGGATTGAAGCCTTGGTGTGGACAACCAAGAGTAAGGATGTAGGTGCCTTGTAAAGAAGAACCAAACTTTTATAAATTATTCTGTTTGATTTCTCTATCCTTATACTCATTACTTTTATTGTTGTTTATATTTGATTCAAGGTTCACTAATGGTTGTTGATTGCATCATATTTTTATTAAAGTGCTTATTGTTTTAATTTTTCATTCAATTATATTGAAATCTAGTTTTGAAAGTAATTTGGAGAAATCCAATTCACCTCCCTCTTGGATCATCATCTATATTTAAAAAGTTAACAAATAGGATTTTTAAGTTAATGTAGAAAAACCAAGAGCTATTTTGACTTTTCCAATTTGAACAAAATTGTCAAGTCTTCATGCCACATAAGCCTCAAAATCATTTCTCTTAACCAATAAGAAAAGACTTGCTGTCATATCATTGATTAGTAATCACATGCATGAGCACCTACACAAGCTATCATGGATTTTAGTTTAACTTGAAATTACACCTCTATCCCTAATGATAGCCAAACATGCCTTTCTTGATTCTTACATGAATTTTTTGAATTTCTCATCAAGATTGAATAATTTTAAATCCTAGAGGTTTAGTTAAGGAAATCTTGCACAATTTCATTAATCTAACTTCAAAATTTCTTAGAATTAACAAGAACACATCAAGAACAATCCAAGAGTATTCCAAATGCACCAAAAACATCCAAGATTGATAAAAAATTTCCAAGATTCTTCACAATTCATCAAGATTCAATCTTTTCTTCAAGATTTACTAAAAAAAAAATAAATTAAGCAATTTAGGAGTAAAAAAAAACATTATTTCACTAAGAATTAAGCAAAATTCTATCATTTAAACATTGAATACAAGTCTACATAACTCTATTTTATAGAGTTATCAAACCTTCAAACTTGAACTTTATTGCTTGTTTTCAAACAAATAAAACTAAGCTAGAGTATAAATTAACATGCTAGAGATTACATACGTACTTCCAATAAATAGATTTTCATAAGGTCCTCAAAAATTGCATAATGAATATAACTTAAAAAAAAACATAAGCATAGATTAAACACTATATTCATTCAAGAGTAAGCTCTCTTTCAATTGCAAATTTCTGTGTGTGTGAATAATTGATCTCATACCAAAGAAAGACATTCAATTAAAGCTATACAAACATGAAATTAACGCAAAATATTCAAAGTATGCACAATTTTCATAAGTTTGCTTTTCACATCTATCTCCATTATAGCCACACCTATCCAAAAATCAATAGGTTTTTATTAGGCTTGTAATGTCAGGCTAAAGTTAAGGTATGATAAAGGAAAATTTAGGCTTATAACCCTTATACATGTATTACTTAGGATCTTTTTCTATAATGAGAGAGCTTTCAAAAATTGTAACACCCTAGAAACTAGATTCCTCTTTCTTTTGTTTTAAGCAGCAACTTCTCAATGATTTTTCATATATACCTTGTTTTTCATGTTCACTTTTTTCTCTTTTCTTTTTCTTTTTTGAATTATGTTTTTCATTGTTTAAAGCTATTTTAGTTTTTCTTTTTGTTTGCAACAGAAATTTCACATCATTTTCTTTCTAAACTCCACATTTCCATCCTAATGTAACATAGCTTTCATATTGATTTGATTGATCCATATACACATAGGGTAAGGTAAAAAGATAAAGATAATAAATCAAAAGGTGGCTAATTCATGAAGGTGGAAAACAAAGAAAGGGTATATAAAAGGTTCAAAAAGTGTGACTAAGGATAAATATAATAAAAAGTTAGCTTGAAAGGCTCAAACGATCCAAAGATGGCTTAAATCATCTCCTTAACTAAGTGATGTCTATGATTTCACCTTAAAATATGGTCAAACAAATTCTAAAATAAAAACATAACTTTAAAGATCAATGTAATTTCAAATTTACATAAACATTAACTAAACATGCTTACATCTTAATGATCAAGGCTAAATGCTCAAAAATATGGAAATATCACAATTAAAAAGAAATAAATTCTAAAAATCATCTTATGTTTTCACTACAGTCATTCTTTTCTAATAAGCTATATTCAAAGTCATCAAAGTTCTATCATTAGATTATGAGAAAACAATCAAAGGAAATAATAAAATGATTTTAAGCATGACAATTTAAGCTCAAAAATAGAAAATTTGAAATATTTTGCACAAATTTTCTCTCCCTCCAACTTAAGTGACACATTGTCCTCAATGTGTAAAAATAGATTAATAAAGCATAAAAGGGTAAAGAGATATTCCCTTATTCTTTTAAGATCAAATCTAGTTTTGTAAGAATTATCCTCGGTAACAATACCAAAACTTGCTTAAGAATCTGCAAGTGTACAAATTGAAATAAGTAATATAGAATGAGTCAAGTAACATTCCCATGAAGATTGAAATATATGGAAAAGAAGTAAGTATTGAAATTGTTCACCCTTAATTATATTTAAAAGATAGAAAATTGGAATGCAAATAACTAAATAACTATTCAAATTAACTAAACCACAACCTAACTAAGCATGCAAAATAAACTAAATATGAGCTTAACAACTTAAATTAAAAAAAAATAGAATGTAATTTACTTAGCAAACTAAAAAAACATATAAATATGCAAGATCATAAACTAATCAACTTAAACTTAAATCACAATGAACAAAATTGAATTAAAGCCAATTAAATCCTAGAACATGCAAGGGCTACTAAACTTTGAATTAGCAACTTAAACTTAACTAATTAAATTGAATTTAAACTTTAGAACCTTAAACAGAATCTGAATTCAACTCAATTGCATGCAAACAACTTAAACTTATCAAATTAAACTTTAAACTACAAATTAAATTAAGAACAAAACTTAAAAAGTAAAAATTACATGAATTAAAAGCATTTAAAGAGAAAAAAAAATGCAAATTGAATTGAATTGAAAGCAGTGAAAGAAATTTAAGAAAGCTTGAATTAAATTGAAAACAAAATAGAACATGAATTTAAAAGAAAATTGAAATTGAACTTTGCATAACTTGAAATAACTTAAAGAAAGCTTAAAAACATGAAAAGTAAAAAACAAGAAAACTTAAAGAAGCTAAATATTTTAGATTGGGCTGTCACGCTAAACCCTACTTCAATTTTTCCATAAACAAAGGATAGCTATTTATAGAACATGAATACAAATAATCCTAAAGTTAGAAAGATAAGTATATGTGGTTAGGGCTTTGATCAGATCTTTTTCTAGTTCATTCAAGCTTGAATTCTTGAATGAAAAAGTCTTTTTGAAAATCAGAAGTCGAAAGTTTTTTAGAAAGTGTTTTTCAAGTTCAAATAAATCTTGTTCCTTTTTAGAGACTTTTTGGAGTTTACTTTCAAATAAGGCTTTTCTTGAAGAGAAGAAAATCAATTCAAAATTTAAATATTTTATGCATACCAGCCTCCTCTTTAGAAGTTTTTATATATCCATGCAAATCCTATCCTAAATAGGAATATAAGCACAATCTAAGTAAAGATAGGATTTTTAAGTCAATGTAGGAAAACCAAGAGTCTAGACTTTTCTAATTTGAATAGAATTACCAGGTTATCATGCCATATAAGCCTCCAAGTTATCTCTATTTCCAAATGAGATAAAACTTGCTATCATGTCATTTATTGGTAATCTTATGCATGCACATCTACATAAGCTACCATGGACTTGCATTCAACTTGAAGTTACACTTTTATCCCTAATCATAGCTAGACATGCCTTTCTTGGTTCTTGCATGAATTTTCTAAATTTCTCATTAAGATTGAATAATTCTAACTCCCATAGGTTCAGCTAAGCAAATCTTGCACAATTTTATTAATCTAACTTCAAGATTTCTAAAAATCAACAAGAACACATCTAGAACAGTCTAAGATTACTCTAAATGTACTAAGAATCATTCAAAATTGATCAAAAACTTTAAAGATTCTTCAAAATTCATCAAGATTTATTTTTTTCTTCGAGATTTCCTACAAAATAGCAAATTAAGCATATTAGGAGTACAAAGAGTATTATTTCACTAAGAACTAAGCAAAATTCCTTCATTTAAACACTAAATACAAGTTTAAATGGCTCTATTTTATGAAGTTATCAACAAGGTTCTATCATGTGTGACTTAATAAATGAACTTGTTACCTATCTCTAATGAAAGTCTAGACATTAATACAATTCCTTAATAAAAAAATATTTATTTCCTTGACTTTTGACACAGTCTCTTTATTGCATGCACCATTTGTCAATTTCCACATAATTATGCTTTTATTTAAAATGTCTGGATTTTATTTACTTTGGCTTTTAGCTTTTTATTATGTAGCTTAACTATCACTATCAATTTGTAAAATATTGGCTTAGGCTTTAAAGGAATTATACATGTAACTTATTCCTTGCCTTTTTTAATACTTAAAAATCTTGAAAATTTTAGTAGATCTTTTTAATATTAATTGTTTCTTTTAAATTTCAAGAAACATTACTCCTACCATACATATATGCTAATCCACATTCGAATCTACATGTTGGTCCTTTTAACTTGCATTGACCTATCCTTTTAATACATAAGAATTCATTTATAATGTATATTAAAATATCTTGAAAACTATCCTAATGCAACTTTGGGTCATATATCTACTAATCCTTTTGTTAATTCAAAAGTAATGTCTTGCTTTGTGTATGTTTAAGCATACATCAAACATATAATTACTTTTACATTTTTTATTAGGCAATTCACTTTTTTTTTTACTATTGTTTTTCATTGCACAATAATTGATTCCTTTTAGAATCATTCTATTAATGTGAGATTGGAAGTTCACCTAGTATCTTATAGAAATTTTTATTTCCAAAATCATTTTCACAACACCTTGTTTTCATAAAAAAATTAAAAAACCTTTTTATATGTAATAAGTTCTTAGTCCATACCAAAATTATCATGTCATTTTGATAATTTCAAATGATGACATCTTATTGAACTTACTATCAACAAATTTAAACATATCATATATTATATGATACAAGCCAAAGTTATCACATCAATTTTGATGTCATTCTTTAAAACATATAAATTAATTTTCATATTTAATAACCTCATCTTGAAATTTACAATCTTTTAGGTTATTCTATATACACCTATCAAGTCACTTTATTAGTATATGAAATTTTCACATATTTTGATGATTTACAATGGTACAATAAGCATTCTCTTTGAAGATTTTATATATTCTTGTTATGGTGTATATATTCCTAAACATATTTGTGTAAACTTTTTTCACAAACATTTGGCTATGTTTTGTTATCTATAGTCTTAAAACGTTATTTTTATGAAATTTTATTTGTAACCTCTATTGGTTTGCATAAAAGAGATTATGTTTTTTAACATACAAATGTTATTTATCATAATTATATATATTAATCATTTATAACATCTTTCTTGAATGCTAAATATTAAGACTTTATTTGTCATAATAATACTTACAATTAGATTACGTAATAAACATTATTCTATATATGTTTATATGCAACCTCCCTTATTCTTTATATAAGAACCATTATGAAATCTAAGTCATATGATTGATTCCATACTCTTTAAATAAGGAACTTGAATCATACGATTATTTTTCTAATTTTTTACAAGGTATATATATTCTTCTATTTTGAAGAATCCTTTTCAAGTTCATATGAACTACTTTTTAAGCAATTTAACATGAGGAATTGTCTTGAATGTTTACATTCTTCCATTATGGCATCCTTGATTCGATCATAATGTTGATTATAATTAAATCCTTTATGTTCAATAAAATGAATCTTTATACCTTATTGTGTGCATAATAAAATGCAATTACTCCTCTTTAAATTCCATGGGACATGGTTTTTGAAAAATTTACAATTGCTCCATGTTTCCAAACCTTTAGAAATCTTACCTTTGATTTACATTTCATTGTTTATGAAAACAATTTTGTTCCTTTTAATTTGGAATTCTATTTAGTCATGACATTATGCCATGAATGCCTTCTCTCATGACCTTGTTTCTAACCAAGAATTTAACATTAACCTTTTTAGGTTAATTATTTAACAAGTATCATACCACACCAAAATGGTGTTTTTTAGTAGACTCCAAATTATAGAATCCATTTCCTTTTAATTAAAGTTAATACAATTGAATAATTCAATTCATTACACATCACAAAAAAAAAAAAAAAACTATAGCGACACTTAAGAATATCACAAATGGAATTTATATAACACTTTCCTTTCATTAATTTTAAGCTATTTACATGTGCAAACAATCTCATGATCCCAAAAACAAATATATATCATAGCATATATTTTCATAATTATAGTTATAAAATCATCTACTATTAACCAAAACTAGCTATACATATTTTATTGTTTCAAGCATTTCAATGATTCTCCTTTAACAAAGTAATTTTTTAACTTCTTTATTAAGCATGTAATAAATCAAATATGTCAATTACATATTTAATCTTAGAATCATTCATACATGTTATATGCTTATGTATGTCATTACCAACAATAAAATCTTTTTAACAAAACCATAGCATAAACATAGCACATATCAATTGCTATGATAATCATTATTACGAATCAATTAATGCAATTAGAACATGACTATATTAGAAAATAAAAAATTAAAAATCTTTTTATTAAGCATGTAATTCATTAAAAATATCAATTAATCATGCTTAATCATAGAATGATTATAATATGCTTTATAAATTCATACATCATAATAATCTAGTTAAATTATTTATCAAAATATCATAGCAAACAAGGTTTTTAGCCATATCATTTTCATGCATAGTCATATTCAAAGCATATTCCATTACAAATTATATTCATATTTAAACAAAGCAAGATTTACTTTTGTTAAAATATAAACTTGAAACCAAACTTTTATACCATACTAAAAATTATAAATTTATATTTTTTAACTTAGGTTTCCATATAAAAGAATTCCATGTTTATCATATTTCATTTTTTTTATGTATAATATAAATGCTTTAAAAAATTTCTTTCATATCATATACTTTAGCACTTAAACTTATCATGCCTTACATATTATTTAGATATTGTAAATTTTACTTTTCAAAATGCTTTACATGAAGGACAGTCCATTCCTTTGATCAAGCAGTCATTCTCCTTGATTCTAGAAACTGTTCATTAAATGTTTGAAGGGCAATCAAATGTCTAGTATAAAGCAATTGACTTCCTTTCAAACAAAAAGTTAACATGTTTCACAAAAGCTATAGGTAGTAGACTCCTTGCTATTGATAATTGATTGCTACTTTTTGTATATAGCCTATAAGTGCACAAATCAAGTAATAAAGGAAATATTCCTATATCGTCTTCTCAGAGATTACATAATGTAATATTGGGTTATTCATAATTACTAAAGGTGAAATCCTAAGATCTTATATCTAAACAAATGGGAATTCAAGGTTTGGATGTAGGGAAAATAAAGATTAAAGACAACATGTGGGCAAAGATCTTGATTTCACCAACTGTCACTTGAGAAGTAAAAGAATATTGCCAAAAACTAGATCTAAGAAAACAAGATTTAAAGGATTAAAAAGTAAAGAAACCTGAAAGTGCTGATTGCTTAAAGTAAACTTGGAATAAAGATTGCATGAAAATAACTTATAAAATTATAAAGCAAATGTTGGTTAAATCTTGTAAGAAATAAAAGAAAGCTTTGATCAATCTTGAGAAAAATAATCCTTGCCGACTATAAAGAAAAGAACACAAGATTCGCAACTTAAAAATAAAGAAAGAAAGATCTTGAAAACAATAGTTCTTTGATTAAAAGAATTTAAAGAAATAAAAGATTTTGTGGTTATTGGCAAATCTATCACCTAAGCCAATAACTCACCTAAAGAACTAATTGAAAAGAACTAGAGAAAGAAGAGAGAAGAATAGTAAATGGGATGATCAACAAATGAAGAGACCTTGCCTATTTATAGGCATAGGTTTGACTATGAGAAGGATAGGCTTTATAAGAGTTTAAATTTACCTCAAATGCTAAAGGATCAAGCTAATCCTTATCTTCAAGTAGTTGATTGAATGTGGACTTTTCATTCTTTGAGAGTTTGGCCGAATTGGGGGTTTGATGATGCAATCTTGGCTCTTTCTTGAATCTTGATTAATTCTTGCTCAATCTCTTTCTTTGGATTCGGCTAAGCCTTAAAAATTCAAGAGTAATTTGATTTCTATCCAAGTTTTGAAATTCATATGGATGAAATCCTACTTCAAGCTAAATTCTTCGAGGCTAAGCAACAAGCTTCATAATGAACTTCAAATTTCTCTTAGTTGAATGTACCTACCCTTCATTATGGAAAAATTAGATAGAGCTTCTCTTAAATGGCCTTAGTCGAATAGGATTATGCTCGTAGAGTCCATGTTCTTGCAAATTGAGTTTTTCCCTTGCATGCTTGTATGCATGGCTTGCATGAAAATGAAGTTCTTAAGCTTAAAAACTTAAAACCAAGCAAATAACATGAAAGGCATAAAAAATATCCAAAATTTAAATTTTAGCACCAATTTTGACATGTAAAAACACTATATATTTAAGTGCTATCGTACCCTTAAACTTAAATCTTTACTTGTTGTCAAGCAAAACCTTAAATTAACAAAACTAAATAACATTATAAATATTCACAAAGTCAAAAATTATACAAAACTTCTATCATGTATTATTGCATAATACAAAGTTAAGAATAAATACAAAGTTACAAGAATTTTCTTCAAAAGCAAGCTATCAATTTCTTATGCTATTCACACATATAAATCTACTCAATCTTTAATTCAAGCATATAACTCAAGTAAACATAATGTAAAACAATTCATCACATTTCAATTCAAAGATAGAATAAACTTCATAAGTTTACTTTCTCCATCCCTCTCCACTAATGTTAAACCTACATATTTAACTCAAGATCAAAATATCTTTTAGGCTTGTAATGTTAGGCTTAGGTCAAGTTAGGAAAAACTAAATTTTAGGCTCAAAAACCTTAAGCTTACTTTCCTTGAATTTGTTGGACTTTGAACAAGTGGGAACTCTTTTAGAAACTTGACTTGTGAGGCATCATTTTTTTTTCACAGCATTTTTTTCTTTTTTTTTTTGAAAATAATACTTTGCCTTTTTTGGCTTTCTTAGGCTTTGTCTTTCATGGTTGTTGTTTTCTTTCTTTCATTTCATTCCTTGTACCTCCCTTCCTTTCAAAAATCATAAACATGTCTATACATAATTAAACACAATAAGTTGGTCAAAACAAAAGAAAACGATAATAATAATCAAAGAAAAGGCTCATTGGTTTATTATGTGGCTAAATAAACAAAGAAAATGATTAATATAAAAGGCTCAAAATAAGGATACTAAAGATGCATTATCATAAGGAGGCTTGAAAAAAGCTCAAAGGTCCAAAGAACTGCCTAGCTCATCATTTAAGTCAAATATGATCTAGGATTTCGCCTCAAAGATTGAGTAGGTGAATTCTATAGCACTTATTCAATCTTTAAATCTTATGTAAATCTACATCCTATAAACTTTCTAAAAAATCATAGCATTTCCTTAAAAGAAAATAGAAAAACATGCATAAAGATCATATCCAAAGAAAAGACATGCTTAAGAATTCTTTTCAACTTCCACTACATTCATATTTAAACTCCATATCATACTTTAGTCATTTTTGGATAATATATGCAACTTTTAACTAAGTGAGCATCATAATGATATTTAATATGTCAATTTTGTTTGAAAGCAAAGATGGCTTAAGATTTCAAAATCTTTTAATCTTTGAAGTTCAAAAAGTTTTCTTTCCCTCCCACACTTAAATGGAACCATGTATAAAAAACATAAAGAAAAAAAGAAATACTCCTTAAATTTCTTTTCAAGGCTAATTCTCAATTGTATGAGGCATCCTCCTTACTTCTCTTTATTTCTCCAAAAATAACTTAACTGAAAACATTAAAAACATAAATGTTTTAAAAAGAAAAATTAAGAAAACAAAAAGCATACTTATTAAAATAAAATTTGGGTTGCTTCCCAAGCAGTGCCAGTTTTAGTCAAACTTGACCATCCTTAATTTTATGGCAATCATCTTACCTTTTGAATGAAGCTTAGCTTATTACCTCATTCTTTGTGGAATAACATAAACAGACTTAGTTTTAAAAGGTGTATTAGTTCTTCTAGCAAGGATCATATATATATAGAGCTTGAATTCCTTGTAGGATTGACATGGCTAGAGCTAAGGGTTATTAAATGATTTAAAAGTCAAGAGGTTTATCTCTTAGTTTAGATTCTTTAAGGGTTTTCTTTACCTTGACTGCACTAACATCTTTTTCATCTCTCAGCACACTATATCTTTTAGACACAAACTGTAGTTTCTTGTTTTTAAATTTAAGGGTAAGGCCAGTATCATACACATCTATTAAAACCTAAGTAATAAATAGGAAAGGTCTTCCTAACATTAATGGAGACTCATCATCCTCTATATCTAAGATAGCAAAATCTATAAGTATAGCATATTTACTGACTTTGACTGGTACATTTGTCAACATCTTTTATGGTAACTTAGTAGACTAATCAACAAATATATGTTGAACTGGGCAGGCTTCAGCTTTCATAACTTAGTTGCATAAAAAAAATTTATAAGCATTAAGTTTATCTAGACCCAAGGTCACAAAAAGCATCATGAAATTTTAAATTTTCAAATTTGCAAGGTATATTAAAACTTTCTAGATTTTTTTACCTTTTAGGCAGAAGTTGTTTAAGTTCAAGGTTATAGTTGTCTAAGAATGTGGCTTCCTTCAATTTTTTGAGCAACTCCTTAGGCATAGGCCTTGGGGAATGTGGACTACTTATACATTTTGATAGTTATACTTGGCCTTGGTTGTACTTTTTCTTGAACTTTCTTTTTCTCTTCCTCTTTTTCTTCTGGATCTTTTTCTTAAATTACCCATTTTTTATCATTTTAAACAAGTTCACCTTAGACTATCTATTCAAGTTTAAGCTGAATACTTTCTAATAGTGTTCTCCCTACTTGTAATAACATTTGTCATTCTTCAACAAACCCTTCAATGTACTTTTCAGGATCTTCTTCACAGTCTATCTCAACATTATCCTCATTAAGGTCTTTTTCATAGGTTTTTATTTTTCAAAAGGCCTCTAATGCCATAGGATCAAGCCCTTGTAGAATTTTGCTACCAAATCTCAAGAGTTTTTCATCTTCTAAAATATCTTTTTTTCCTATGAAATCAACTTTAGGTTGTTTTACAAAACTAAGGAGGTTTACTACTATAGGTTCATCATTTTCCTCATCAGAATCTTTCATCTTAACATTTCCTAAAGAATATATTACATTACATCCCTCTTTGCCTTATCTTTTAAGGTTAGATTCAGTGTCGCTAAACACGGTACCTACAAAACGATTTGCTATGGCTTGGGCAAGTTGACCTATTCGATTTTCTAGGTTCTTGATTTGTACAGCTTAACTTTGGATATTTGCATTGTTGGCTTGCATCAGTTGGGTCAACATGTATTTAAATATGGGTTTATTTTCTTAGGGCAGGTTATAGGTTTATGGATTAATGGTTCAATTAGTTCCAAGAAAAGTTTGGGTGGTTTCGTTATCTAGGATTATAAGTATTACTATAGGGATTGTTATTTGGTTTTGCTTGTTGGATGTATTAAAGTGATTCTACTCTAAGTTGGCATCTTTTAAAGGAACAAAATCCTTCATAGATATCACAAAAGACCGAAAGGCTTTGTATAGCATTTACATGGTTAGCTTGGGATTGGTTTCCTAAGGCTTTAATTTTTTTGGTAAGGGCGGATAGTTAGGAATTGATAGAAGTAATAGCATCAACCTCAAATAAACCAGCAAACTTTTCACTAACCTTTCTTTCCATGCCCTATTAGTAATTATTAGCAACCATTTTTTCAATAAGCTCATTTGCTTTCTCAAGAGTTTTGCTCATAATTATCCCTCTAGCAACTGAATCTAAGGTGGTTCTCATAGGTGATGTGAGACCATTATAAAAAATCTGAATTTGAAGCCACTAGGGTAATCCATGATGTAGGCATATTTTTAACAGCTCCTTGAATCATTCCTATCCATCATACAATGTTTCACCATCACTTGCAGAAATGTGGTGATCTCATCCTTAGCTTTGATATTTTTGCTATTGAGAAAAATGTTACTAAAAACTTTTGAATCAAGTCATCCCAAGTTGTGATTGAACCAAACGATGAAAAAGACAGCCAACTTTTTACCTTGCCTTTGAAAGAAAAAAGAAATAATTTTAGTCTAATAGCTTCATAAGAAACACCATTATAGCAAAAAGGATCACATAATTGAATAAAGTTATAAATGTGGAGATTTAGATCATCATTTGGTAACCTTTCAAACTATAGGAAGTTAGGACCATTTGTTTAATTGAAAGCTTAATTTCAAATTTGTTGGCTTGATAACTGGCCTTTTAATGGATGGTTGAAAACCATCAGCATTGGAAACGACATAGTCTTTTAATTTTCTTTGCCCCTTTGTTTGCATTAGCCATTGGAGTTGGTGCAAATGTCGATTGCTCTTTTGTTCTTCTTCTAAAGGTTTTTTCAATTTATTAATTAATAGGAGCTAAGTCAACACTATTGGATTTGTGTATGCAAACAAAAAAAGATCAAAGAGAAGTAAAAGAAAAGTAAATAAATCTAAGAAAAAGGTTTAGATTATAAGAAGTTAAGAATTTTGTATTCATATTGAGAACACCACTATATTCCTCGATAACGGTGCTAAAAACTTGGATGATGCTTTTTGTATATAGCATGCAAGTGTAAAAATCAAGTAATAAAAGGAAATATTTCAGCATCATCTCCTCAGGGATTATAAAGTGTAATTTTGGTTTCAAAATTACCAAAGGTGAAACCTTAAGATCTTATATCTAAATAAATAGAAATTTAGGGTTTGGTTACAGGGAAAATAAAGATTAAAGGCAACAAGTTGACAAAGATCTTGACTTCACCAACTGTCACTTGAAAAATAAAAGAACAAAAACTAGATCTAAGAAAACAGAGTTAAAAAGATTGAAAAGTAAAAAAACTTGAAAGTGCCAATTACTTGAAGTAAACTTGGAATAAAGATTGCATGACAATAACTTGTAAAACAATAAAGCAAATGTTGGTCAAATCTTTCAAGAAATAAAAGAAAGCTTTGATCAATCTTGGAAAAAATAATGCTTACTGAATATAAAGAAAAGAAAACAAGATTTCCAACTTGAAAACAAGAAAAGAAAGATCTTGAAAACAATAATTCTATGATTAAAAGAATTTAAAGAAACAAAGATTTTGTGGTTATTGACAAATCTGTCACCTACGCCAATAACTCATTTAAAGAACTAAAAAACTAAAAGAAAAAAACTAAAGAAAGAAAAAAGGAGATGAGTGAATAGGATGATCAACAAGTGAGGAGACCTTGCCTATTTATAGGCATAGGTTCGGCTATGAGAGGCATATGCTTCACAAGAGTTTGAATTTACCTTAAATGCTAAAGGATTATGCTAATTCTCATCTTCAAGTAGTTGATCGAATGTGGACTCTTCATTTTTGGAGAGTTTGGCCAAATGGAGGGTTTGATGATGCAATCTTGGCCCTTGCTTGAATCTTAATTGAATTTTAATCAATCTCCTCCCTGTGATGTGGCTAAGGCTTAGAAATTCAACAGTAGTTTAATTTTTATCCAAGTCTTGAAATTCAAATGGATAAAATCCTACTCCAAGTTAAACTTTTCAAGGCTAAGCAACAAGCTTCATAATGAACTTCAAATTTCTCTTAACCAAATGTACCTAGCCTTCATTTTTGAAAAAATTGCATGGAGTTTCTATTGAATGGTTTTAGCCAAATAAGATTATGCTTATAGCGTCCATGATCTTGCAAATTGAGCTTTTCCTTTGCATGCTTGCATGCATGGCTTGTATGAAAATGAAATTCTTGAGCTTGAAAACCTAAAACTATAAAAATAACATGAAAAGCACAAAAAATTCTCTAAAATTTAAATTTTAGCACCATTTTTTCATATGAAAACACTATATATTTAGATGCTATCAACAATGACTGTTGTTTACAAAAACATGTAAAAAGTTAAAAGTTGTTATTATTTGTTGTACTATTCTTCCTTCAAGAAGATGTAACAATCATTTTATGACTTTATTACAATAAACCATGCACCGTTATGGCATTAACTTGAAGTCTTTCTTTTTTAATAAAACTAACTTAATTCCATCTCATGAACAATAGACTATAATAGTCTTTCTTTGTTTATTATGTTACCAATCTTCTTATTTGAACATTAAATATAACCATTTTAAGAGCTACCTTTCATAACAATGCCCATATTTGAAGTTTCAACTTCTTGACGATAGACATATGTAAATATGAGAACAAAATAAATTTGAAAAAATCCATTTTAATTAGTCTTTCCTAGTTGCTACCTAATGGTATTATAAATAAATGTAACAACAATTAATATGTTCATAAATCATGCATAAAAATAAAAAAGATGGATAGGACTTATCTAATTTTTGGTGAAATCATCACAACCTTCCTTTAGTGAAAACCTTCTTTATCCTCTTCCTTAGCATACCTTCTCATGTGAAACATTTCTTCTCTTTACAAATTTTTTCATTAACTTTGTTCCAATTTTTGGAAAACTATTGCTATGTTCATGTGCCTTTAAATCTTTCTATTTTAAGTCTTGTTCCACAAAATAAACTTTAATATGGATAGAAAATTCAAGATCCAAAGGTTGTATATTCATCACGAACTTTGCAAAATTTGATAATGAACTTCCACTTGTATCTTTAGTTGTAGTTTTCTCTTTAAGCCTTGGTTGATCCTAAGATGAAACCTCCAAAGAATAGGAAAACAATTGCAAGGTGTGCTACAAATACCTCTTTTCTTAAGGTTTATTTCATCCATACTAGTTATGGTATGAAAAAGAGATAACCAAAGTGCCTTTAAGATACAACGAAGCTTTATTTGATTTTACCATGCACTTATGATATCAAACCACTAAACACCCTTTAATAAAAATGAAAACATTAATTATTGAATATTAATTTATACAAAAATAATAACAAAATAACTATACTTTATTTGTGAAAGAAATAGGACAAAAGAAAGAGAGTTTCAAAATTATCAATTCTTGAACTTTAACAAATAAACACTTATAATATTTATTTATAGAGATTAAATCTTAAGACTATGACTCTTCAATTGTGTTGTTTCAATCAAATATCACTTCTTTTAATTAGAAAGATACCATTTTGAATCATTAAAGTTGTATTAGTTTATTTGAATAATTATACTTTTCATTCCAAGAGAAAATCATTTTTTATGTTTAAAAAAAAAAACAACTTTTGGAACTATGGTAGTTGATTGCTGCTTTTTGTTAGCCTACAAGTACACAAGTCATATCGACCAAGTACCCAAATGAGTCTTTCAAACTTTATATTTAGACAATAAAAAAGGTTAGTTAGAATGAAAACAAAACAAGAGCACTTGAAAATGTAAAGGTCGAATGCAAAGCTAAGACAATATATGAACTTACTAGCAATGGTGTTAGCCATATAGACAAAGAAAGATAAAGGCATGTTTCAGATGTAAATGGGCTTGGAAAGTAAATAAACTGAATGCTTGTAAAAGAACAAAGTTTGGCCAATTGTAAAGAAAATATAAAGAGCAAGTGTGAAAATGCAAAATGCAACAAAGTGAATAGAGATAAAAATCAAAATCTTAAAAGAACTTTGAAAGTAAACAAAAGTGCTTGAAAAGTAAAATTTGAAAGCTTAAAGGAAATGTAAACTGAACTTGTATTGAAAGATAGCTTTAAGAAAACAAGTGAATGTAAGCTAGTTTGTCACCTTAGCCCAATAAACAAAAGCTTGATTGAAAATTGAAACTAAAGAAAAAAAAGAGAAATGGAATGAGGGACGAAATGCCAAATGCGCTACAAGTGAGCTTTATTTGTAATACATGACTAGGACTAGGGGGATGAACCTAGACACTATCAATATGGCTTAAACTCTTTATATTAAAAAATGTGATCTTCTTGGATTTCGAATGAGCCTTAGCCTATAGGTGAAGTATTCTTAGATGACGTGGAGCTTGTGTGACCGAATGTCATTCTTTGATTAGTCCATATGTGTCACCCATGCCTATGTGTCCTTGCCAAATCAACCATCTTTTAAATTTTAAATGGAGATTATGAAAATTTTGGTTGGGTTTAAATTCAAATACATGATCTTCTTGATTCTTTCACTTCGCTTAAGACTCTTTTTAAATTTAAAAGAGTCCTTATGCACAAAACTTCCTCTTTGGCCGATCATGTTACATGTACCATTGGGCTTCTTTGTTTAGCTACATAGGGCTACCAAAATTACCACCTTTTGCATGGGTTGAGACTTCTTGCATACATGGCTGAATGGGATTGTGTAGACTTTTTATGCATTGGCCAAATGCTCATCAACCAACTTTACATGGAGTGCATGGTTCATGCATGGCTTTCTTTTGTCACCTTTGCATAGTTTAAATGGTTTTTTCCATTTCATCCAAGTTGTCTAAAGTTTTTCATGCAAGCCTGATAATCAAGAATTTCACACATTAAGGCATAAAATTCATGAAAATTTTCAAAATTTAAAGGTTAAAGTGACTTATAAAAAGTTATAAATTTCATAGTCATCAGCAATTGACTTCTTTATATAAGCATCTGACTACATTAGTGTATTTTAGAAACAGAAGGCTTTCATCTTGTCAAGGTCATCAAATTCCATATTCAAGTAGTCAGCATCCTAAGGATAAATTTATAAAAGAAACTTTTTTTTTCATTTTGAAAGTTGCGGTAGCCAACTGTCTTATCATAGTAATTGACTACTCCCAAAGAAACTTTTTCCTAGTAATTCTTTCATTTCTTAAGTCATTTAAACTTGATTTAGAACCTTGCCAAAGCTTAAGTTTAGCTTTAAACATTTTGTTTCTCAAATATTTGATCAAGTTATCATACTTAACTAATTTATCTTTTACTATTTGGAAAATATTTTAAATAAAAACACCCAAAATTTTTCTCTAAACATATTTTTCATTGACAAATTTGATAAATTCATTAGTAATTTTTTTATATATAATAATTATGCAGTAAAAAATGTTGAATGCATTACTACTTCCACTTATCTCTTATACTTGTACAAGGGGGCTCAAAACATATTCTTAGTTTGTCTTGTTGCTCCTTTATTTTGTTCACATTTTATTTACTCATTTCGTACTAGTAAAGATTGATAATTAGGCACCAGACTAAAGATACCATATTTGAAAAGGAGAACCTATATCAAAATCTTTCCATGTAAGGAGATTTATTTTCCTTTTAGTTGCTTTCCCAATTTTAGTTCATTTATGAGGAAACTATAGGCACCATAAACATATAACTTCTTACACTATCTTGTTGTTTAGCAAAAAGGTCACCAAAAGCCGAAAGGGTCTTTCATTTTATTTCCTATTGCCATTCTTGTATTTTTTTTGCCTTTCCAATTACATCACACTTGATATATTTGCATAAAGATAGATTTGATTCTCTTAGGTGGTTCTTCATTTAAATTGATTTTAAGGTAGTGGAAATTCCATCAACTGTGAAAGGGTTTTTCTATGAGTTTATATTTAATGCATTATGTTTATAAATGTTATATATTAGACTAAAAGGTATAAAAAAAACCTTAACTATAATTAAAAAATCATTTAAGTTTTTATTTTTTTATTACAATTAATCAACCCTTTTAATATTTATCTATATTCAATTAAACTCTTATTTGAGTGAAAAGTTAACACCATTGATTTTTTTGCCAACTAAGGTAAAATTTCATGTAAGATCAATAAAATAGATGAAAGTTTGCCATGTGATGTAATTAATATATGTAAAAATTAAATAAAATAAACTTTTTTTTCTTTTCTATTTTCTTCTTTATTTTCTCTTCCCCTCCCTTTAAAATCCCTCCAAGGGTTCAATTGACTGTAGTTCAAGATTTGACAAATTCAATTTAGCTATGTGATTAAATTTCAGACAATTAAAGGTTCAATTGAGTCGAAATAAAAGATTAATAGCTTAATTGATTGCAATAAAATGTTAAAAGCTTAAATAATTTTTTAATTATAGTTCAATGACATGTGTTACCCTAGCTTATATATTATTAGTGAACCACATAATAATAAGTCATAAAAAATTAATTTAAAAATTTTAATATTGAAAAATAAAATATATTTAATCTTAAAAGTATATTTAAAATTAATTTTAGAGTAAATAGTAGGGCCCCTAAACTTTGAATCAAATTCTATATTGGTCTTTAAACTTTAAAAAGTTCTAATTGAATCCTCAATTACACAAACTTGTGTTAATGTAATCCTTTCGTCTGTTGAACCGTCTGATGAAAAATCCAATGTGGCATGACATATCTTTACAAAGTTGTATTACGTGTAAGGTTAATATTTTGTCTTTGATTTTAAACAAAAGAATTCTTGGCCAAAAGAAGAATCAAACAATTGGAGAAACAAACAATAAGCAATACATAGGGGCAGCAATTCAACATCAAATTCAATTAGCCTCTAAATAGAAAATCCATCAAACCCATATCCAGAAACCCACCAGAAATCACCGATCAAAAAGCTATCACCTAATCAATCCACAATCTTCAATTTAGCAGAAACCCACAACACCAACAGGCAAACCCAAAATCATCCATATTTATAACTCACAAATAACTACACTTAATAGTTGACCATTAACTAAACTAGTTTGTAGAAAATCAAAAGCTTTAACCCAGAAAATAGAACCCATGAAGATTAAATAAAATTTGAACACATAAAAAAAAGCATCACAAAAGAAGGATTTGGCAGCAAAACTTTTTAAAGTCTAGTGGTTCTATTTGGGTTTTCCAAATAGAAAAAAAAAAGGGTCAAATTCATTAAAATTAAGGTTATAGTTGGGCCTCAGTCGATGAAAAAAAAAGATTGGATTTGAAAGAAGTTTCTAGCATAAGCACAAAGACTGACGGTGGTTACTGGCGAGATCGACGTTCGACAATGGAAGCAGTGTATGACTTCGTGGTGATAGGCATTGGTTTTTAGGTTAGTACTATTGATATTGATTGGGTTTGAATAAGTGGGAATTTAGAGAAAGATTGAATAAGAAAGGGAAACTTAGAATGGAAACTAAAAGCTGCTGAATTTAAAGTTTTTTTACTCCATACAAACAGTGTTGTTTGAAGCTAAAGAGAAGGGATCACACCCATTCAACCCACGTGAAAGGCCATAATATATCTATTCTTGATTGTCATGCTACGTTGGATTTTTCATCAATTTTAGATGGTACGACAAATGAATGAACTACATTGATACACATTTGGACAATTGGTGACTTAATTAGAACTTTTTAAGACTTAGGGACTAATATAGAATTTGGTCCAAAGTTTAGGGATCACGCGTGCTATTTACTTTTAATTTTAATAATGTCATTTTGCTATTCACTAATAGTGTATAGCATTACACACACTGAACATCAAAAATATATATTAGTGTCACCAAAGATCAAGTGTAGCATAACATCATATTAATAGGGATGTTAGTGAATAGGATATGAGGTGGGTAAAACATTTTTTATCCCTATCCTCGAAGTTTTATATTATACTCATTTCTATACCTATATTCTACGTGTATTTCGAATCTATTCTCACTCCATTTCTATGGATGGTATGAGTAATTCTTGTACCTATAGTTTTTTAAAAAATAATAATAATTAAATTTTATTTTTTATTTTTTCTTTCTATTTTTCACATTTATGTAATTTTTTTATAAGTATATATTAATATATATTTTTAGAGATTAGGAAAGGATCAACTAATACAATGTAACTCTTTTTAGTTTTACATATTTTTCTAATAATTAATTTCAATAGATCCAAAAAATGAGATCATATCATTTTTTTCCTATTTATATTCGTCTCTAGTTTCTTAGATCTATTAAAAATAATAGTTAAAAAAAGTATCAAATTTTTTTAATTTTATACTATGTAAGTTGATCCCTTCTCATATTTTTACATAAAAATATATTAGTTCTAAATAATTTACAATAAAAATTTATAATATTTAATAAAAAATCTATTTAGTAAATATATAAAGTACAAATATAGAGTGGATATTATATTATACGTTTTGATTTTTATACTTAATAAAAAAATTTAAAAACATATTCATCTTTATTCTCGTCTTGAAATTTTAATATCAATTTTTAACTCTATTAGGATAAAAAATCGGATATATATCTAATATGAATAAGATTGCTATCCTAATATATCAATAATTTTTTTTAAAAAAAAATCAACCGTTAACTAACAGTTTGGTAAAAAAAAAAAAATTTATATCCAAGGCCTGAGAATAAAATTAAAGAAGGCACCCACACGACAAAAGCACTCTACCGGCGTGAGAAAAAGGAGCTTGTGCAGTAAGATGCTCCTTTATGGTAGGAGGCTGCCCGTGCACTCCATCATTCGGGGTACAGGACGACCAAAATAAATACTTAAAATTTTTATTACCGTTTTTATCTTGCTTTTTCACATAGCTGGTCCTTTTAAAGGTATTGACGAAATTGTATGGTTGTCCTTTTAAATCTACGTTCTTTGTTTTGTGTGTGTGTAACACCAGATCGTAAGTCAAGGGGAAAAAAAAAAAAAGAATGAGACCAAACATAGTTTTATTTGGAGATTCAATAACAGAACAATCATTTAGATATGGCGGCTGGGGTGCTTCTCTTGCTGATGCCTACTCTCGCAAGGCTCAACCTTTTTCGTCTTTTTATTGCTTTAAAATATGACCTCTTATTCAATTTTGACTCCTTTTCCCCTTTTTATAATTTTTTCTATTAACAGGCCGATGTTTTAGTTCGTGGGTATGGTGGGTACAACACCAGATGGGCTTTGTTCTTGTTGCATCATCTCTTCCCTCTTGTAAAGTTCTTCACTTTTCTTTTTTCTTTTGTTTTTTTTTTTTAATTTCCTTTGGAAATGTTGCTGTGAATTTGCAGATGGCGTTGTTGATCTGTTAAACTTTGTTGTTTTAGAATTTTAGATTGTGCTTGTGAACTCTGTTTGATGTTCTCGGAATGACGGATAGTAGATCTCTACAGTTGTATTAGATCCTCATTTCTTTAGTGGGTTAAATGAGAACTCAACTTTACTGATAGAGAAACAAAATTTTAGTCATTATGGATTGAGGATTGATATGATGTATATACAACTCATTGCTGTGCATTTACGGATCAAAATGTTCAGTTTATAACTGATTTATGATAGTCATTGAGCTCAGAGGATTTACCTCTCTCTCTCTCTCTCTCTCTCTCTCTCTCTCTCTTTATATATATGTATATACACACACACACACACACACACATATATATATATATATATATGTATAGGAGGGATCCTTCACACAGTGTAAAACTAAAAAAGTTTTACACATTTTTTGGATCATTGATTTTAATAGATCAAAGGGATGAGATTAAACCATTTTTTCCTTTTTTTTCCTTATCTATCTCATCCCTTGGATCTATTGAAATCAATGGTTGAAAAAATACTTAAAACTTGTTTAGTTATAAACTGTGTAAGTTGATCTCTCCTCGTATATATATATATGTATGTATGTGTATATATATATATGTGTGTGTGTATATATCTACAATCTTTTCTTTGTTATGTGTTGTTCTTTAGTTATCTCGTGTCGATGCCTTGCTGGAGATACTTTCATTTCATGAATGGTAGTCCTTGGCATTTAAACATCTCCTTTTGCTTGCTTTGTTTTAGCCAGGGAAAATTCTACTGTTAGATTTTGTTTGTTGCGATATTTCCTCCCCTAACTTTCTTTATTTGTTTGTTTAAATGAAATTGCTGCACCAGATATTATGTAACTAGTCTTAGATTTATCCTTTTTATTTTGTCTTAGGACTCAAAGAAACCTCCAGTTGCTACTACAATTTTCTTTGGGGCTAATGATGCTGCTCTTCTAGGGAGAACCAGTGAAAGGCAGCACGTCCCCATAGAAGAGTACAAGGAGAACCTCGGAAAAATTGTAAACCATTTGAAGGTTCAGTTTTCATCTCTTCACTATTATTTTAGGCAACCATTTTTAGCAGGCATCTTCCACAATAGACATGTGTATTCTTTATAGCTTCAATTACTGCCACTATATGTTTCAGCAATTGACATTCCAAATCTACACGTACTTCAATGTGCATTTTCGAACAAACTTTCTTACCATTCTGATAACGAAACAAAAAATATGTGCTGCTAAAAGTAACCTACATGTTAATCTGCACGCACAGGATGAGCAATAGTGATGATCTAAGTATTGGCTTAAATATTTAATAGATTAAAGCCAGCAACTGTATCTGTTTTGAGTAAAAGCATTGTTTCTTAGCTTGTTGATGTTTGTATTTTCTTTCATCTTCCCTTCTCTAGCTAGCTGAAGGATTTAAGCAAGAGCAGTCGTTAGGATTTAGGACCGTCTGCTTGTAACAGAGTTTTTGATGTGATGGATAACGAATTTGTTTTTATTAACAGAGTTTTACGAATGTGGTAAATATGTCAATAACCATTTAGTCAAATCTAGATTTTTGTTAAATATGTATTGCATTTAATACTTATCTTATACAAAAATCAAGTTTTCAATAACAAAACTTTCATTTATTTGGAGCAGCTGGTTGAACCGGGTCCCACCAGTTCAAACTCCAGTCTAGCTTTTTAACATTGATTAAAAGTGTATTGGAAAGTAATGAATGATAAAGAAATTGTTGTCGTACCTATAACTTTCATGATTCTTTTGCATCCCGTTAAGTTGCCTATTCAATGATTTCTGGATGGTAAAAAGGTTTTACTTTTCAGTTGATGATACAAAACCGAAATCACTGCAACACTAAAAGAAGAAAAAAAAGCTGTCTAGAATTGAAATTAGTCCTTATATATATATATATATATAGGATAAGTATTGATGTTTTTATTATGTTCTCATCTTAAATAGTTATTCCTTGAGTTGGTAACTTTATGGACCAGATATTTTCTAAGAATCTAAATGTTTCCTGATGTCAAAATACTTTAGAACTGTACAATTTTGTGAACCATTTGGAACATTCAATTGCCATCAATCTTGCTAGTGCAGTGGATCTGAGTTCTGTCTTTCCTTCCATCAAATTTGGGGTTTTTACTGAGTTATCTTCACTTTGTATTTGTCCTGATGGGCAAAAGTTGAACCTTCCTCCTTATTTTGTGGATCTGCTTTTCACTTTATCGATATTTTCTGTTTACAGGAATGCTCACCCACCATGCTTATTGTGCTTATAACTCCACCACCTATTGATGAGGAAGGACGAATGGAATATGCTCGGTACATGGGATCATCTTCCTTCAACCTTCTTCTTTTAGCTTTTTCTTAGATTATGAAGGATCCTCTTATCATGAACTTTATCTTTAATCTACTGTTGCATGTGCAAGGTGCAGACTGCGGAGTGCTCTATTTTTTGTGCTAGATTCTCAACATTACTTACTTGTACTTCTCAAAATGAGACATTGAGCGTCCTTCATTGGAGCCTTCTGCTACTTTAACACCATATTTGCTTATCCACCTTGTTGTTAACATTGTTACCTCCTAAGTGCCATTTTCATGTGTAGGGTGACCCTTCAAACATCTCCAGCATCCTTATTCCAGGATTCTTTTATTAGAATTGCTACCTGGCCTGCCACTTCCATCGCCCAAGTTCCACCAGAACTCTATTGCTACTGCATCCATGCATCCCGACTACAAAACCATGTTTACTTCCAATCTTCCTTATTGCATCCATCTCATCTCTAGCACTCTAAAACCATCAACAACCCAGTCATACCACATCTCCACCAGAAAAGTGTTCCGGCTTTCCCAAGTTTCATTACGGTACCACTGTGACATTGGCAATATCAGTGGCAACATGAAACTTAATTACATTGCCATTTCGAGTTTGCAACCGCCAAGCATGTTAGCTTTACCCATAACACTTCCGTCGCTGTTCTGTCATGTCTTCCAATAGTGCTACTACAATTACTGCTATGCAAAATCTTAGGAGGAAAACTAGAACCAAAATAACGTTAAGATCCTTCAATTCTAAACTTCCAATTCTGCAGATTTAGAAATCCTTAGAACCCAAAATTTCGACAACTCAGACATAGGAGAATGGTGATAAGGATTTCTGTAATGAAAATATTACTACTCAGTGTGTCACAGAAATAATTTTTAATTCGGTTTGACAGAGCAACCTATGGTGAGAAAGCAATGACATCACCAGAACGAACAAATGAAGTGGCTGGAGTCTATGCAAGGGGGTGTGTTGAGTTAGCTCGGGAACTGGATCTCCGATCCATCAATCTATGGTCCAAGATGCAGGAAACAGATGGTTGGCAGAAAAAATATCTGAGGTTTGTGGTATTTTAAGCGACTATGTTTTAGAAGCATGCTATCCTATTTCTAAAGACCAGATCCATAGTGAAAGAAGTCCTGCATAAACATTGCAACAGTTCTATCCACTGCATAGTTTCCAATAGTTCAATTTAATTTTACACTCTCTAATGACGCCTCATTAAATTGAAGTACTTTCTTTTTAAGTTTTAATGTTAGATAAAACAGAAGCACACTAAACCCTTGAGGAGGAAATAGTCGGAAGACTCCCTCTCAGATTAAATTGCCGGTTGATGGAAGAACTAATATGAAGTACATTCTGAATATGTTTTGCTACTTATTTCAGTGATGGATTACATCTGACACCAGAAGGCAATGCAGTAGTCTTCCGGGAAGTTGCGAGGGTTTTCTGTGAAGCATGGCTTAGCGCTGCAGAAATGCCATATGATTTTCCTCACCACTCAGAAATTGATGGGAAGAATCCAGAGAAGGCTTTTCAGCAGAAATGCTTGTAATTTGCCACTAATAATACAAGTGTGCTTGTACACTTACATTGCAGCTGGAAATATTTGGCCATTTGGATGCACTGTACTTTGTTTAGAAATTCATCAAGCTGTTGCATTAACGGCTTCAATTTATTGAACTGCATTATTAAAATTATTGGAAATGAAAATCTTCTTTTGATATTGGAGATGAAATCTTAATCAAAACTTTGAGTTTAGAGTGTCGCCACACCTCTATTTAAATATATATATATATATATATATATATACATTATTTACACTAATGTAAGTGTTATATATTTTTTTATTTCTAAATCAAAATTAAATTCATAAATCTTACACTTGATTATTTTGATCTAATGGTTAAAAAAAATGTAATACTTACACTAATATAAGTGAATATATAAGGATCCATTTATATTAATGTAATTTTTACACTTTTTTTAAATCATTAAATCAAAATTTTTAAATTTAAAAATATTATTTTAATTCAAATGAATTGTGAATTTAATTTTATCTAAAGATAAAAAAATGTAAATTGATCTCTATTTATATATATATATATATATATTTGTGTGTGTGAGTGAATATGAGAAGGTTTTTTGTTTTTAATTTTTAAATGATCATTGAAGTGCCAGTTTTTTTTTTTTTTTTTTGTTTTTTATGAAAAATGCTTTACTTTCATTAAAAAAAATCTTACAGCATAAACAAAAATGAGCGTTCATACTTTATGAATTATGACCGTTTACCATCATTTTGAAATTGTTGTTGTCGCTTTAAAAGCTCTCGCAACTTCATTAGGCGAAATAAATAAGTTGAAAAAAAAGAATTTTTTATTAGCATCTTTATTTTTTTTAGATAATCAATTCATTTGTCAAGAGAGAAATAAGAAAGAACAAACAAATTTTTTTAAATGAAAAGTATTTTAATATAATGGTTCAATTATAAAATCATTACACATGTTTAGGTTTTTAATAGTGTTTTTTTTAACGCTAAGTAGCATTTTTTTTTTAAGTTTAGCTAAAAAATTTACGAGGTTTGTCAAAAATACCAATAAAAGCGTCGGTTATATATGAGTCTAAAAACATAACAGCGTTTTATAATAAATGTAGCTAATTTAGTGATATTTGTATAAAAAAAATAGTGTTAATTTAGTAACGTTTGTATCATAAAATGTTGCTTCATTTAGTGACATTTGTATAGAAAAACACCCTTAAATTTGTGGTATTTTATGATACAAATATCACTAAATTTAGAATTTAGTAGTGTTTTTGAACATAAACGCTGCGAAATTAAAAAATTTATTTTTTAAAAAAAAATTTCTTTTAATATTTATTGTTATCATTAAATAAAAATGTTAAAGAAATAAAAATGAATTTAAATTCAAAAACTAAATTTAATAAATACATAATTTGTTCAAATATACATGTAACACAAAATTTAATAATTAATACAATAACATTCAAATTATTTTAGTACGTTCACTAAAAAATTTAAAATGTATGAAATTAATAACTGTATAGATTTGGAATGATGCTATTTGATGAAGGATTTTTTTTATCTAGGTCACCAGCGTGTTCAAGAACCTACTGAATAATATCATATAAGTTTTAACATTTAATAATAAGCTATTTTTATATTAAAAAATATAAATAGTTACTAAATATAATACCTAAATTAGTGGACCACCTAGATTACTTCCTGAAAATTATTATTGCACAAAATTCATAAGAGTATCTAATCGATCATACAATTACTGAAATTTTACACGCTCTTGGTCCATTTTAGCACCTTCTTCTTTAATTTTAGCATGTTTATGTTCTCTTTTCGCTTTTATTTACTAGAAACGTTATTACATAATTTGCAACTCCTCTCTCATATGAAAATGTCTTGCAAAGATAGACTTACTGAGAATATAAATTGTTGATAGCTACGTCCATATTAGCTAGATGTTGTTAGACCCAATCCAAAGCCTCGGACCCGTCCATGTCTTTCTTTTCCAGTAACTTCTGTGAAAATCTGATTTTCTAATTCTTACATGTTAACAAAACAATCAAATGCTACTTCAATCTCAGCAACCATTTTTTCTTTCACTTTCTCCTATAAATTAATCAAATAAAACTATTAAGTTTAATAATTAATTCATAATATGTTTAAAATAGTAAATATTTACTTTCTATATAAAAAAAAGTAACTAATTATCACATTTTTTTGTGTTTCGACATTCAGGTAAAATTTGTATTTTTTTTGTGTGGGTCAATCGAAAAAGTTTCACACGTTCAATTTTTTTACCCATCTCAATCTCTTATATAAAAACATATATTATTGTTAAATACATATCAACAGTAACTTATTCATGCATGTCGAGCCTGTCAGTCAAGTTCAAAAATTTGAATAAGTTTAATATAATGTATTTAATCTATCTAAATTGTTAAAATAGAAATATAACTGTAAAATTATATTTTTGCCCTTTAATAGTACAAAAGTCTTAAATAAACATAAATAATAAAAGCATTTTGGCCTTTCACACATATCAATCATGAAAACCAAATTCAATTATTTGGACAAGTTTAATATCATGTATTGAAGCCATCAAGACTGTTAAAACAAAATAATAACAGCAACTTTGTATTTTTGCCTTTTAACGACAAAAAAAGTTCTAAACAAAGGTAAACAATAACTTTTTCACATATATCAATCGTGAAACCAAGTTCAATCATTTAAAAAGTTTAATATAATCTTTTGAAGCTATCCAAACTTTTAAAACAGAACAATAATAACAAAATTGTATTTTTACGTTTTAACAGCATGAAAAATCCTAAACAAAGGTAAATGGCAACTTTTTCACATATATCAACTGTAGAAACTAAGTTCAATCATTCATAAAAGTTTAATATCATGTATTGAAGCCATCCAAAGTGTTAAAATAGAATAATAGCAGCAAATTTGTATTTTTGCCTTTAAACGGCAAAAATAGTCCTAAATAGGCGTAAATGACAACTTTTTCTCACATATCAACTGTAGAAACCAAGTTCAATCATTCAAACAAATTTAATATCATGTATTGAAGTTATCCAAACTATTAAAATAGAATAATAATATCAAATTTGCATTTTTCCTTTTAACGGCATAAAAAATCCTAAATAGATGTAAACGTTAGCTTTTTCACACATATCAACTATGGATACCAAGTTCAATTATTCTGACAAGTTTGATATCATTCATTGAAGCTATGCAAACTATTAAAATAGAACAATAACAACAAATTTGTATTTTTACCTATTAATGGCATAAAAGTCCTAAATAGATGTAAACAATAAATTTTTCATACATATCAACCGTGAAAACTAAGTTCAATAATTTGGATAAGTTAAATATCATATATTGAAATTATCAAAACTATTAAAATAGAACAATAACTGTTAATTTGTATTTTTACCTTTTAACAGCACAAAAAGATATAATAGACATAAATTATAAATTACGACACATATATCAACAATGAAAGCTAAGTTCATTCATTCGGATAAGTTTAATATCATAAACTTACTATTTCTTTTTGCTTTCTTGCAAAACTTTTTGATCCACTTGTGTGGCTATATTTTTGTTGCTTTTTGCTACCAATCCCAATCTGTTCTCTTTCCTATCATAAAAATTAATTGTGTATATGCTAGAAATACAAATATTATCAACTTAAATCATAAAACACTTTTATTATTAAAACTAATATTAAAAGTTATAAATTAGTACATTTCTTTTTCTTGATAACTAAAATCTAACTAATTATTCATATTGCTACCTGATCACATTACAGGGGAGATTTTCCATTGTGGCCTCTATAGTAGTATTTCGATTGAAATACTTTTTCTTCAAATTATGCTTATAGTCTTTCCATTCTTTTCCAATGACTTAAGCACAAATGAAGTTGGTATTTCAAGTATAAATCTTGACTGTAATAATACAAAAAGAAAAGTTTTAATCAATAAACCAAATTTAAAATAATTAATTTTTATATGTAATTAATTATACTAATACCTCAATAATTAATTAAAATAATAATTTTTTATATGTAAGCATCGACCTTAACTTCTATTGGAACTTTATGCCATGTTTCATAATGAATAGGCAATTTCATTCCATTACGGGAAATCATGCCTAGAAATCTAGCTAATAGTTGAGACTCTTCACCAATTGGTTGCCTATTAGAGTTTGCAAATACTACAATATGCTCATTCGGAGGTAGTGCAAACAATTCCTTCAAAGTTGATCGGCCTTTAATCTTCCGTTGACCATTGTTATCAATTGTAAAAAATAAAAAATCAATTTGTAAATTACTAATACTTTAATCATTATAACCAAAATCTAAATATGGGGTTTATGACACCTGCATTCAAATTAAAAGAAGAATCAATTGATGGGATACTATTTAAACCTAGACCTCCTATATTGTCAGATCCAATATCAGTTGAAAGGTTCAAAGTGACTGAGTTAGAATCAACTGTACGTACATTACCCTCTAAAAGATTCAATCCATAGCCAAGATCAACAGGTGTCGTAAACGATTCTAAACTAATATCTCTGATATATATTTCTTTCAATCACTCCTCTACATTGTAGCTTAGCTACATCATAAAAGTGAATATATAAAAAACATATATAAAGAACATATATAAAGACATTGAGAAGTTAAAAAATCATAGCCAACGATATATAAAGAACATATCGATTTAATTAAATTAAAAAATAATGTATGATTTACAAGACAATAAATATATGAAAGCAATTGCGACATAAATTACATATAAGCTTTATTGTATTATGTTTTAAACACTCAAATTACAAAATATGGACAATCCATCATGGTTCATAAATGTCTTCATTAACATCTTCGCAAACCCACTGAGCAGAGGTACTGGAGATATTTTCATCCAAGTTTTATTCAGCAAAAGAATAACATTTAGTTCCATGTTTAACATCATTTTTGGTATCTGACCCATATCAAATAAGTCTCTAGGTTTGTTTCGAAGAACAACAAACCAACCCAATTCTTTTGGGTCTTCAAAATAAAAAACTTGTTTGACTTGAGAGGAAAAAAACATAAGGTTCATTGATGAGTTGTTGTCCAGTGTGAATTAATCGAGAAAAATTCACAATTATAAATCAAAATTAATTTTTCTCAAAACACCTTACACTATTCACATCAGCCTAATCACACCGAAATATGATAACTTTTCACTTGTCATAATAATTCAGCTCAATGATGTCATTAATCATGCTATAATAGTCAACATTTTCCTATAAAAGGTTTGTGTCCCTAGCACTAGCATAACTGGTAGTTGATGAAGTAACAACAACTTCTGAATTTTGTGTACTTCTAAATCTCTCACAGGATTTAGTGTGAAATCTAAATCAATTGATGATGAAACTTTTTTATCATTTTATAATCTAGTTCGGACCTTGTGAAAGACACTTCATCTCTTCACTAACAAGCCTTCCACTTCAAATCTATAAAGGTGGAATAAATATATATATGTTATTAATTTTATTTATACCCTAAGCATTCTATGTAGATTTCTCATAATGGAAGTATGGCATTAGTTACAATTGTTCCTAACCATTCATGAAAGTTTTTGGTGAACAACTTATCAAGCTCTCGAGGGTTTGATCATCGATTATGTGAACAAGCTCTCAAATTATTTCTATACTCACTACAAAAGCATCATGATAAAGTATTAACAATAAGATAAATACAATAAATTATGCTTAATAGAATGAATTATTTCCTTGCAAGAAAACTTATGTTTGAAACGATTCAATTGAGTCATTATGAAAAAGAACATATCAATGTGTTTGTGCCTAAGATTTATCATCTAACTCCACCATTTTAGTTTTGCCTGTTGGTTGTTCAAAACTTTCAAAAAGATAACTATAGGGAAAGTCAATATGCTGCATACCAACACTTCTCGATGGTCTATTAAATCTTGTTTCAACATCTTCCAAATAATGAGAACAAAATGTCATATACTTTTTGCTAAATATCCTTCAACGATTGAACCTTCCAGATAGCATTTGTTGTGGCAATAAGATTTTAACCTTCTCAAAAACCTAAGGCATAAAATATTTGTCATATACTTTTTTAACTAGAGTGATATGATCAACATTAATAACCTAATTAAGTTATTAACAATAATACTTTCGATAAGATATATCAATCGATAATAAATCAATCCATTGACTTTTGCTTCATATGAAAGGTGGATAACCAAATACATCATCATAATGAAGAATTTTAGAGGAAAACTCTTCTCTAAATAGCATAAAGTAATCGTAACTCGATCTTTAAGTTTGTTAGGGTCTTTCACATTTAGAACTTTCCTACATAGAGTTTTAAATATGTTATTCAATTCAATTACCATTGAAGTGACTTGTTTTGACATTGATGAACGTAAAGCAAATAAAATTAAGTCTTGCATCAAAATATGATAATCATATGATTTTAATGAAGAAAATTTTTGCTCATTCAGATTCACACATCTTGATATATTTGACGTATAGCCATTTGAAACTTTTATATTTTTTTAAAACCTTGCAAAACACATCTTTCTTAGCTTTAGAAATCCTAAAACAGGCAAGAGGCAATCAATATTTGCCATTAGGAAGCAACTTCAAATGAAGATTAAGGTGAATCTCCATATCAACTAGGTCAAGCTGACTCTCTAAGTCATTCTTTGATCTTTTATTCACATTAAGAATTATTTCGATAAAAGTTTTGCAAACATTCTTCTTTATGCACATCAAATCAAGGTTATGATGTAATAAATTATATTCTTAATAAAGCAACTCGAAAAAGATATTTCTTTTTCCCATAACTTAAACTCATTTGGGTCATTTTCTTCATCTTCTTCCTCATCACTTTGAACATCAAGATTACCAACTTGAGTATTAGTATCACTAATTTGAGTAATAAGAGGCCAAACACCTTTAAAGAGCTCCCTCATTCTTTTCCTTGATTGAGTTATTTTTTCAGAAGTGAAATTGATATCTTTTAACTTTGACAAGATATTAGACCTACTAATTGGTAAAGGTGATCTTCTTAACTCTTCAATTACATCAAAGAGATATTTTTGGAATCTAAATCAATGATTATCATCTAACCATCAATGATGTGCCATATAATTGAACTTCTTACCATTATGTAACCACTTTAAATATGTTTGTGCAAGGCAATATGGACAAGCATAACGACCTTTTGTGCTTCACCTAGATAAATTCGTATAAACAAAAAAATGATTGATAGTCTATAATTAAGTAACATGCATATTGAAGTTTTTATGCATCATAGGTCTTAACTCCTTCTCATAATTGCTTTAACTCTTTAATAAGAGGTTATAAGTAGATGTCTATATCATTACTTGGACCTTTTTTCTCGAGAATTATCATAGACAAGATAAATGACTTGCTTTATGGCAATCTATGGTGGTAAATTGTATGAATTCAATACAATTGGCCATGTACTATAAGAAGTACTCATCATTTTGAACAGGTTGAATCCATTAGATGCCAATCTAAGCATAACATTTTGAAAATTAAAAGCAAAGTCTAAAAACCTAGAATAAAATGATTTTCATGCCAAAGAATCTACAAGATGCCTTAATAATCCATCATCCAGCCTTTTGTCATGATGCCACCTTATAGAATCTACAATTTTAGAAAACATAAAGAGTCGTTAAAGTTTTGGTATTATTGAAAAATAGCATAAAAATTTTACAAGCTTTTTTTTTACATAGACCTCATCATCATCCTCATTCAACCTTTCATCGGGAATTTTGTCCATCCAATGAGAAATATTGCACAAATGACAAATTTCTTGATTTTTTTTATCACTCTAATACAACATGCAATCATTGGGATAACTACAAATTTTTTTATATCCAAGACTCAAATCTTTGATAATCTTCTTTGAATCCTTACAAGATTTAAGGATTTTTGTAAAAGAAAACATTTCTTTCATAAACTCCAATAATAAAGTCAAAGAGTTTTCTGTCCATCCACATAAGCATTTCAAATTAAAATATGCACATAGAAAGATAACCTTGAATGTTTAGATTTCTCATAAAGTTCTCCATTCATATCCTCAAGCAACCTATAAAACTTGGACACTTCTCTACTAGGTTGTTGGTCACCAACATCTGTTCCATGTTCACCAAATTCATTCATTTCAACATTTATCTCATTAAATCCATCATTTTAAAGAGATTGATTATAAAAATGTTGGTTATGAATGTTAAAAACATCTTGCAACATTCCTTCAATGTCATCTGGTCTAATAGGATAAATGGGTGTTGAAAAATTTTAAGGTTGAAGAAACTCTAGTCAAAGACCTTGACGATACAAACTCTTCATAAAAATATCAATTAACATATCCTAAGACAAATTTAATACAAATTAAATGTTCCAAAACAAGTTCATGCATTTTTCAATCGATATTAGCATACTTCAAACATGGGCATTATATCATATTATCTTCACTTCTATTCTCAAATGTAAAATTAAAAAAAAATTTCACTCTATCTCGATACTCTTAACTTAATCTTAACTTTCGTATCCAACTTTTATCCATTTAGTAGTTGCTGCATTATTAGACCAAAATTATATAAATAAATTATATGAAAATGAACATGTAAAATACTTAATTATACTATTTATTAAACCAAAAATAATAACAAGACCAGTACTTATAGAAGACTAGAACAATAAAGCAATTATGTACACTATGATAATATCGGTCGAAGAATTTCTTTATAAACTTGAACGATTTCTTAATTTCTTCAAACACAGGTATGAAGCACCATAAAAAGTTACCTCAACAACTTTGTTCAGCTTATCCTTGACAGTTTGTAATAGATAGGAAAAGTTAGCATCCCATTTATAAAATTTTAACTCCTTGTTGTCAAGTATTTTCTCAGCTACATCATATAAAGTGTTTATAACTCTTCTACTAACTCAGACATTAGGCTAGAGTGTTTGTATTTGGGGTTAAAATAAGGTAAATCTAGTTCAGAGGAAACCCAAAAAAAGAAGAAAATGAAAGAGAATGGGAAGGGGATAATGGATTCCAAATGAATATTTGAGAAAGATGGGTATTGGAGAAAAATTTTAAACAAAAAATAATAACAAAAATTACAAAAACTGAAGGAATAGTAGAATGAAATAAAAGCCAAAGTAAATAATGAAGGAATAGTACAAATAAGGTTCCAAAAGACAAGCTCGAATAGTAAAAGCTAAAGGAAAGGAAAGTAAATTGTAGTTAGTCTGGAAAGAGAAATAGTAGATTAATGAAGCTGAAGCTTGAAGTTGGAGATTCGATACGCTAAGTTTAGGGATAATTTTAGTGGAGTTTGTAAGACAAATGCTCATAAATCTGACAAATAGAGGCATTTTCAACAAACAAATGCCATTAAATTTTAATGTTATAAGTTGGAGAGTTTTAAAAAATTACATTTAGCATTATTAAAAATTACAAAATTATTTAGGGTACGTTTAATTCCAATTTCTATTAGGGTATTATTCAAGGTGTTTTTGGCAAAAATGCCTTTAATAATCCCTTTCAAATTTTTTTTTAAAATTATTGAAGACTTTTTTGGTAAAAAACGCATTTAATAATCCCCTCTATTTTTATCAGGGGATTATTCAAGGTATTTTTTGCCAAAAACACCATCAATAATCCCCTTAAATATTGACAAGGAGATTATTAAAGGCGTTTTTGACTAAAAACACTTTCAATAATCCTCTCTATTTTTATTAGGGGATTATTCAAGGCATTTTCTGTCAAAAATGCTTTCAATAATCCTGTTAAATTTTGACAAGGAGATTATTAAAGGTATTTTTTTACCTAAAATGCCTTCAATAATTCCTTTAAATTTTTTAAAAGAAATTATTGAAGGTGTTTTTTACAAAAAAAAAAAATGACTACAATAATCTCTTCCATTTTTATCAAGGGATTATTGGAGGTGATTATTGAAGTTTTTTTTAGTTAAGACAGGAGAATGAATATAAAAAATGATCAGTGAAGGCGTTTTACCAAAAAAAAAATGCCTTCAATTTTTTGTAATGGAATATTTAAGGCATTTTCTAAGCAAAAATGCCTTGAGTAATCCCAAATAAAAAAATCATGATTTATTGAAGGTATTTTTTTTACAGAAAATGCCTTGAATAATCTTTTTTAAAAAAGTGGACGAGATTATTGAAGACGTTTTTTGGCATAAAATGCCTTGAATTTTTTACAATAATATTTAAGGCATTTTTGGCAGAAAATGCTTTTAATTTTTTTTAGTGAAATATTCAAGGCATTTCTAGGCAAAAATGCCTTGACTAATCCTAATTAAAAAAATCATAGTTTATTGAAGGTTTTTTTTTTTTTTTACAGAAAACGCATCGAATAATCCTTTCTAAAAAATTGGACAAGATTATTAAAAGTGTTTTTAGTAGAAAATGCCTTGAATTATCCTTGATAAAAATGGAGGAGATTATTCAAGGCATTTTTGCAAAAAAAATACCTTTAATAATTTTTTAAAAAAAATTGGAGGGGATTATTGAAGGCATTTTTAGTAAAAAAAAAGCCTTCAATAATCTTTTCGTCGAAATTTAAGGAGATTATTGAAAGCGTTTTTGACAGAAAATACCTTCACTGATGATTTTTTATATTCATCCCCTTGTCTTGAACTTTAAATCCCAAACTGCTATTATAGAGAATGATTAAAAGCTACATTGTAACTAAACCAAAACCCCTAAACCCTTTTAATTTGCCTTTTGGTTTCTTTATCTCTTTCGTCATTATCAAAATTTAATAACTCAAAGTCACGCACCTTTCTATTTACTGGTATGACCTTATTTTATTTGTTTATTGTATTATTTATATTCTTCGATATAGGTTTTTTTTTTGTTCCTTACTATTTACATCTACATATATATTTCTATTCATTTCACCATAACCTTAGTCATCCAAACACCTTTTATTGCATGTATGGTGTTTCTGTGTAGTTTGGTTTAAATATTATCGTTTGCTAAATGGTATTGTATGATATTGGTTTGCTGAATGGTATTGTATGATTTTGGTTTGCGGAATGGTTTGCTAAATGTTGTTTCCGAATGGTTTGCTGAATGGTGTTTTTGAACACATTGTTGAATGATTTGCTAAATAGTCTTTTTGTAGTATGATATTAGTTGTGTTTTATTATGTACTATGTAAAATTTAGAGAGACAGTTTGGTGTATTTTGTATAATTATGATCAAAATTGTAGGTATTATGAAATCCAAGCAACAAACTTCTCCTACTACTAAACATGAAAAAGACACACTTGTAGGCTAAAAAAGAAAAGAAAGGGGATAAAATAAATAAATTTAAATGACTGACACAAAAATTCATGTCAACTTCAATCACAGTAGGCAACATATGTCTGATGGAGCTACCAAGTTGGCTGTTTATATTGGAACGATCATCCGTAGTAGCATTTTAATTACATACCATAATTAACAACGAGTTCCTGATGATCTAAAGGATCGTATATGGGAGTCGATTGTGGTATGCTTATTTAACTATTTCATAAAATTTATTAAATGATCATTTAATTGAAATTCAATGTGTTCATACTAATTGTGTATAATTTTTTAGGAATGGTTCGACATCCTAATTGAGTGTGAAAAGCTTTTGTTGCAATCGACTGAGAAAGTATTTAGAGACTTTAAAAGTAGATTGATAGCCCAATATATTTTATCTCTCACTAACCAATGTGATATATTGGTTGTTCCACCTACGTCATATGCAGATGTTATAAGTTATTACGATTAGATGATTTTTGTTCAAGATCGCTATCAAAAGATTTCTTGGTATGTATGCCCGTTACAAAATATTGTTTATAAGATTTTATGTAATATATTCGATATCTTAATATGTGATTGACATAATTTCTCTCTTTTCTAGAAAATCAAAGAACAACAAAAGACCATTTAGGCCAAACAAGTATATCACCATTAGACATTGAGAAAAGGTTATACAAATGTTAAGTATGAGCTTGTAAGTATTAACACACTCGTTTTATACTCATAAATGAATATTTATGAATATTCGTTTAGTAGATTATGATTCTTATATTATGGTAGTTTATTAGGAATCAATTAGCTCTAACATAGAAGTTTCTAGATGGGATGTGTGAAAACAAGGAATTTTGAGAAAAGATGGATCGTTTGCAAATAAAGCAACCCAAAAAATGGCTAAAAATATTGTATGTTTAACTGTTCATTATATCACGTATGATTGGCTTTGTGCTTATATGCATGACTCTATACTTGTATAGATTTGTTGTTACAACCCATCTTATTATTGTCTTTCAGGATGATTATACTACTACATCTAAATTCGGTGAACTGGCTACCCACTATGGTAAAAATCCCTTGTCTTTAGCATTAGGAGTGAAAGAAAAATATGACCAAGTTTATAGGGTTGGTAAATTTGTGTTGCCATCAAAGTTGTTCAATAATCAACCCAAAACCCCTCAAATGACAAATGCACAATATGAATCAATAATTAGCAACAACAGCAAAGACTTGATGATTAAGAGCAATGCCTGAATGAGCAACAGTAATGACTCGTAGCTTTAGAGGTGATGTTGGCAGCAATGTAGCCTAGCATGCTTATAGGCCAGTTGGATAGCATCATCCACCTAGGACAAGCTTCCGTTGCAAGTCAGACAGAAAACCCAACCTTCGATACCAACCATGAAGTATGATTTTGCTTGTTCACTTAATATTTATTTATTTATTATATTTATTAATTTAGTTTTAATACTTATATTTTATTATATATTGTAACAGGATGTTGGGTAACCTTTGCTCAAGCTACTATTGATGAGTTATCTAATTATTCACTTGATCATATATCCAAAGGAAACTGAATTAACGTTAAGTCTGAGGATGGGTTATTTGATCAACCATCAGTTTCTTACATTGGTAAGGATGAGATTAAGGAATTTTGTAACTTGGATGAAATATCAGCTGCTGATATTATCACTTATATGAGGTTAGCTTATAAATATAAATATGCAAAGTCAATGTGTATTAATCTATATTTTGGTGTATTACTAACTAGTATTATTGATTGTTATCGTGCAGTTTCCTATATAGAGGGGTCAAGGTGAGACAAATGACCTCTAGATTCAAATTTGTTGGCCCAAATTTCAATAGTGAGTAGATGGCATAATCATTTTTCGTGCTTGTTATGTGATTGAATGCATGAAAAAAATGGACTAATTATTATTTGCTCTTGTGTAATGCTACGTAAGTTATATTCATATAAATAATTATTACAACCTTACCCGAATATGAGACGATGCCTAATCTGAGTATATCATTTTTATTATTTTGCAGTCATCATTGGCCACTTATTGTGATTGATACCAATTCCTTTACGCCATACTCATTTAATTTCAATCAATCAACAGTGATGCCTAATCTCGATATTAAAAAATTTATAAAGAGGTATTACTGTTATTATATTATCTTCTATTTCTTCATAATTATTTTTATTTTTATATTAAGTAATTTTTTTCTTTTCAATTTAGGGTAATATCTACATTTCATAAGAAAGCAAAGATAAATTGGGTGTCAGTACTGGTAAATGTGAAATTTATTCTTTTATGCTAAGTTTATTTAGATAAATGTTTCCTAAACCCACTAAATTTATTTTTTAGGTACCTTGTCAACCAGGATATACTGAATGTGGATATTATATCCTTCATTTTTTTGGGGAGATAGTTTTATATAATTTTATAACCACACCATTTAAAGTTAGTATTAATTTCATAAAATCGTTATATCTTAAAAAAAAAAAAAGCTAAATTATGTTCTCGTTCATTAATATTTACTTTTGATTTTTTTTAATGAATGAGTAAAGAAAACTTTACGACAAAAAACTTGATGAAGTTCATAAAGAGTGGTGTGAGTATGTATTATCGTTTGCTAAACCTTGAGGTTAGAGATTGTTGGTTGGGTGTAAATATATGCATTTCATTTGTTATAATGTTTTTAACATGCCATGTTGAATGGATAATTTAAGTTTCTAGATTGGGGTATTGGTTTAATATTATTGGTATATATATGTTTTATATCAATTGGCAGCTTATATGAATACATATATATCGAGTACGATTATTTAAAAAAAGTATATTTATATGGCAACGTTATCAATTTTAAATTCGAATGTGTGGTCAATTTATTAAAATATTATAACGTTCATAATATAAATTCCAAATGTAATTCGTAGTATCACATATATAAACTAAATGTTTTCTAAGCATAAACTTACAACAAACTTCAAATGTTTTTTAAGCATAAACCTACAACTGACTTCACATATATAATTAAACAAAATATTTTTTATGGGATTATTGAAGGCATTTTTAGCCAGAAAACGCCTTGAATAATCCTTTATAAAATGTTGAATGAGGTTATTAAAGGCGTTTCTGGCTAAAAACACCTTCAATAATCCCCTTCAAAATTTTTTGTATGGATTATTGAATGCATTTTTGGTCAAAAACGCCTTCAATAATTCACTCAATAAATTTTTATGAGGGATTATTGAAGGCATTTTTGATCAAAATGCCTCCAATAATCCCTTTCAAATTTTTTCAAAGGATTATTGAAGGCATTTTTGGTCAGAAATGCCTTCAATAATCCTATCAGTAATTTTTATGAGGAATTATTGAAGGTATTTTTGGCCAAAAACACCTTCAATAATCCTTTCAAAATTTTTTATATGGATTATTGAAGGCATTTTTGACCAAAAATGCATTTAATATTCTCTTTCCAAAATTTTTTGAATGGATTATTAAAAGTGTTTTTTGCTAGAAAATACCTTGAATAACCCCATTCAATTTTTTTATAGTCTTATTCAAGGTATTTTTTGGCCAAAAATACCTTCAATAATCCCCTCACAATGTTTTAGGGGGAGTATTGAAGGTGTTTTTAGCCAAAAACGTTTTAAATAACCCTTACAAATAATCCCTTGAAAAACATAAAAAATTTTAAAGGGAGAAATTGAACCTATGACCTTATGGTTAACAACCATATGCTCTAATCGATAGAGCTACTCCAGTTTTTAGAATTGAATAGTTTTATTTAAGAGGTGATTATTCAACATATTTCAGGCCAAATACCCTTTCAATAATCCCTTTAAATTTTTACGAGGAGATTTATTGAAGGCATTTTTTACTAAAAATACCTTTACTAATCCTCTCCAATTTTTTAGGAGAATTATGAAAAGCATTTCTGACAGAAAATGTCTTTAATAATCACCTTTATTTTTTATAAGGGGATTATTCAAGGCATTGTCTGTCAAAAACGCCTTCAATAATCCCCTATACATTTGTTATGAGGGAATTATTTAAGACATTTTCTGCCAAAAATGCCTTCAATAATCACTCCAATTTTTTAAAGAGGATTATTCAAGGCATTTTAGTCAATAAACGCTGTTAAATTTTTTCTTTAGTGGCGTTTATAAGTTCCAACACTGCTATTTGAATATTTAGTAACGTTTTGATAAAAAAACGTCTTAAGTTTTATAAAAATATAGAAGCTAGAAACATTTTTAAGTGAAACGCCACTACAAAACTACCATTAATCTTCCATTTTCTTATAGTGAAAAGCACATGTTGTTATGTACCTTAAACATTAGATAAATTTTTTCTTTCTTTCCTTCTTTCTTTTGCTTACGAAACTGAGTTTAAAGGTTTTTCTTTTTTTTTCATAGGACATTTAGAGCTTTTTGGAATTAATCATTATAAAACTATAGGTTAATATCATAAATGACTTCAAAATTATAGTGAATGTTCAATTTGATACTTAAATTTTAAAATTTTTCAATATGATATTTGAATTATAAATTTGTCAACTAAAACGATTCTTGGAAAGTTGTTTATCAATTACATGTTATCATTTGAAATTAACTACATTAGAGGTAAGTATCACATCAGTTAATAGATGGCTAAAGGGTATAAAATACCCTTAAACTATAATTTAAAAAATTCAAATTTTTATTTTTTTTATTGCAATCAATCAATCTCTCCAATTTCCTTTTACATACGATTAAATCCTTATTTAGATGAAAAAGTTAACACCGTTAATTTTTATATCAACTAAGATAAAAATTTCATGTGATATTAATAAAATAGATTAAAATTTATCATATGACACAATTAATATATATGAAAATTAATAAACTTTTTTTCTTTTTTTTTTCCTTTGCTTTCTTTACCCCTTTCTAATATCTCTTTAAATGTTTAATTGACTATAGTTTAAGGGTTAGATTTGTTAAAATTTATTATGCGATTAGATTTTATTTATTCAAGAGTTCAATTAAATCAAAATAAAAAATTAAGAGCTAGATTAATTGCAATAAAATATTAAGAGTTTAAATGATTATTAAATTATAGTTAAGAACTATTTTTTACCATATAATATTCATAATTCAAATATCACATTAAAAATTTTTAATATTCAAATATCACATTAAATATTTTATTATATTTTAAGCGTCATTCATGACATTAATCCATAAAAATACTAATAATAATGTAATTAAGAATAGCTACTATAAGGATTTAATATGAATGGAATGGCATGCGTTACATTGACCTTCATGTAATATAATTAATAGAATTATTAATAGTATCTATTATCTAGTGAAAAAGAAACTAAAATAAAATCTAATGAGAATTAACATGGGTTTAATTGTGCTTTCATTATGTACGACCAAAATTACTATCGGCATTTTTTTGTCATTAATGATGCTGAATATTACATCAGTATCCGATTCAAACTGATATGAAGAGTGTCTTAATGTTTTGAGTTTTCAGTTACAAATTAATGCTCATTTATTATGTAAAAATCTTTGATATTTTCTAGCTGCTAAATGAAATTAAATACTTTATATTTTTAGCCAAAAAAAAAAAAATAAAAGTGATGGTGACAAAATTATCGTCATATTTTTAATGTCTATTATTATTTATTAATAATTGTTTTACTCGAACGCTACTTAAGCGGAGAAAATATTTCATGAAACAGTTATTTTGTTTTCCTTTGAGATTATTCATCTAAATAGAGGTATTATATTTCTCAAAAAAAAAAAAAAAAAAAAGAGTTGTTATATATGTAACCAGTAATAGTCATGAATAGAGAAACAATTGCACTTGTAAAAGAGTTATAATAACATCAAAATTGGAGAAATTAAGTTATTATTCTTACCTAGCTTCAGTCATAGTTAAATTGATCAGTTAAATAATCTACGCCTAGACAAAAATCAAAACAACAAATTCTTTATAAAAAGGGGGTTATAAAATGGTCATGCTTTGTATATATTAATTCTAGTTTTCCAACATTATAATGCGTTATGGATTAAGTGATTTCCCCTATCAATATAGTCTCCACCATCCTATAATTACCCAAATACCCTTTAGTAAACTTCAAAAGACCAAACCATCTCTATTAGCTAGCCTATCAGCAGCTACCATATACCAAAGCTTGGTAAATCTAGAAAAAAACATGTTTGCCAACATAATTAAGCTTCTCCTCAAGCAATTGGCAACCATGTGATTCAGCCATAATCCACGGCCATGATCAAACAATATAGTAAATGCCTTCCTGTTTCTCACCTTATTAAGGAACTCAAAGCTGAAATGACAAGGCCATAACACTTGGTCATCAACTTCTCATGGAGTTTGATCCAAAGCTTAGCGAAAACATGACCCCTCAAGGCCAGCAGCCGATGGTATTATCCGAGAACTGTCTAAAACCCTGTATGAAATACGATCAGTTTCCCTCTGAAACTACTCCATCATCATCATCATCAAAGGGTTATTATTTGCAAGACTTTCACCATCTTGATCATCAAATTCATGTCAACGGGTCGTCTTCAAATCCTGCTTATGTGGTCCAAACAGCTTGTTATGATCCTTTTGATGCGTTCCCTTATGGTTATTCCACAAACAATGTTGATTTTTATGAGTGTAAGCCGTTTGCAGACAATGTAGGACATGGACAAGTTATGGACAATTTCCAGAGTGGAGGATTCTTAAACCTGTCTCAGAGGAACTCCAATAATGTTATGGGATCAGATATTGGTTGCTTTGATTTACAAGAAACGAAGCCTGTGAATTTTGTTGTGCCAGATGAAGTCTCATGCGTGACCGCAGAAAATGCTTACTACAAGAAAGCTGGCATGAACAAGAATAGGGTATTGGCTTCAAACCCTAGTACTTGGAAAGGTCGTAAGAAGTCCAATGTAGTCAAAGGACAATGGCTAATTGAAGAAGACAGGTATTCTAATTTCCTCTTTAAAACTTATTGCATAGATGATGCTTTTTATATATCTAAATTGATTAAAAATGCGTATGTTTCATACAATCATATAAAATTAAGATAATTCAATCAATATGAAAGTGAAAAATATAATCATCTTCTACATAACCTTTTCCTTTCTTTTATTCACTAGGTTTGTTATTTATTATGTTGTTATTTTGTTATGCTTATTATGGTGTTATTTTCATATTTAACTAACTAAACTAAAATGCTATTGACTATATATCTTTTATCATATATATTTGCTATGTATTTTTGTACACTTGATAACAGATTTTGCTCATCTGTTTGGATCATATGCATGTTTCCACAGGCTCTTGATTCAATTAGTTGAACAGTATGGAGTGAGAAAATGGTCACATATTGCTCAGATGTTGCCTGGAAGAATAGGGAAGCAATGCAGAGAGAGATGGCACAACCATCTAAGGCCAGACATCAAGGTTCACAGCTAGTTCTTTTTCTTCCCAATATTATTATTTTAAGTAAATATTATTTATGATGAACATATTAATGTTTTATATGAGATGAGATTGTCACTTTCTCAGTTCTTCAATTTTTAACATAATCGTGTTGCACTACAGAAGGACACATGGAGTGAAGAGGAGGACAAGGTCCTAATACAAGCCCATATCGAGATAGGAAACAAATGGGCAGAAATTGCGAAGAGGTTGCCTGGAAGAACAGAAAACTCCATCAAGAACCATTGGAATGCAACCAAAAGAAGGCAATTTTCAAAGAGAAAATGTCGTTCAAAGTACCCTAGAGGCTCCATTTTGCAGGAATATATCAAGAGCTTAAACTTAGAGTCAAGCAGCACAAGATTCCAAGAAAAATCTTCTAATGGTATTGATGCCACAGTAGACAAAAGTTCAACCAAACCATCAAATTATCAGCCGCAAGCATTAGATTTTTGCCCCAGTACTGATCGTTTAGTGCCAGAATATGATTTTAATGAGGTCCCTGATTTTTCTTTTGATGAGAAACTGCTTCAAGAAAGCTGCAGCATTGACTCTCTTCTTGACGAAATACATAGTGCTACTGCGGCTGATGCAGCTGATAATCAAATTGAGAAAAGCTTTGAGATGGATGTGTCTGTGGATATGTCTCCAGTGATGGGACTTTCAGTGAAGAAGGAGCTAGATTTGGTAGAGATGATCTCTCAGCAGGCTAATATCTAACCAGGCCTCAAAAACCAGTACAACACAAACTATTACCGGAGGTTTAGGTTTTTTGATTCGAGGGTTTCTTAATTAAAAGCAAATTAATTTATATAGGGAGAAGAAAATGGCTTAAAATTAAATATGGCTTAGTGATTGAGGGTGGGTTCAACAGAAAATTTGTATGAGGTATGCCATTGAGATTTGCAGAAACAGATTAATAATAATAAGGATAATAGTAGTTATAAATAAAGGGACTTAAATTTGTTGCAACATGCAACATGTTTGTCTGTAACTACGTACATGTCAATGTAGACATGTATGGAAGATTGCATATCACTACTGTTGGATACTTATGTAACCATACAGTTATAAGTTTTAAAGGAGTTCTTTTTTTTTTTTTTTCATTTATTTCTACCATTAAAAGTTTAATTAAAATTTACTAAACTTTTAATGCAAGAAATAATAGTATGGTGTAATTAATGCAAATTTGAGTTAAATGGATGAGAGCAAAGGACATTTTTGTGTAGAGATGGGACAAAGATAATTTGTTCGGTAGATTTGGTCATATGTTGAACTTTTTAGTTAAGATTTCCCTTAATCCAATATTATGTATTAACCTCATTCCACCTCCTCCATCAAGGCTTGAAACAAACTCGGACTCGCATATTCTATAAATTTTTAGTTCCCTAGTAAAAAAAATCTATAGAAAAACTTTTCTTTCTTAATGGCTTAATATATATCCCTTTTTTAATCCTAATGCCATCAGCATTTTATGCATGTCTAAGAATACAACTAGCCATGTAGTGGGTGAGTAGTTGTTTAAATAATTGGGAGGCAAAAATAAGGCTTCTCCAAAGCAATGAAAATAGAAAAGGAAAAGAAAAAGAAAAGAAAAGGGAAAGTTTAAAAAACCAAGTTATTCAATTTAAATTTTTAAAACATAGTATTAAATAGATACTTTAAGAATTAGTATGATATAGATAAAATGAAAAGGCTAAAAAAAAATCTCTTTTCGCTTTTTTTTTTCTTCTCTTGAGGGAATGGGGATTAGATGTTCTGATGATTTGTTCAACATACTTCAACTTTTATATATTTAAGTCATCTCGATATTTATATTTCAATTTTAATCGAATTAATTGATCGAATTAATTTAATTTGATTAACCAATTAGCCATCAAATTAATTTTGATTTGTTATCAAAACTAAAAAATGACTTTGAAGAATTTTGGTTATCAAACACAATCGAATTAATCAAAATTTTATTTAAAATATAAAAACTCAAAGATAAAACTAAAAAAAAAATACATGAAACAGGCCATTTTATTTTTATGAATTATAAAAGTTTTTTATTTTATAAATTATAAAAGTTTTTAACTTAATGTACACTTTGATATTTGAATTTTGTGTTAGATAATTTTATTTAATTTATTTCAAATATGAAAAATTAAGAGTTTAAAATGTAATTCAACTTAAATATATTTTATTATTCGATTAATTTTAAAATTAATCAAATTCAATTTAATTAATTAAATTTTTAAAATTAATAATTACAATTTGATTAATAAATAATAAATAATTTAATTTAATTAATTCAATTTTTATGAATTAACAAAATAAACACTCCTAAGACTTTCTTTTGGGACCCAAAATCTCTTGGATTGGATTGGAGTCCAAAATTGAGAAGACTTGAAGGCAAGCAAAAACCCATGGGATCCAAATTCCACATTCAAAATTTTCCCAGTTTTTTGGTGGCTGTTGGCAGAAGGGAATGAGTACAAATGATGCAGGTTAACCGTAGGGCTATCACACAATTGTTTGATAGATTTGAGAGAGCATCTTTATAAGTTAGGTGTTAAAGCCTCGTACCCTTTCAATACCAAAGGCAGCAAGTAAAGATTTTGCCTACCTATGGATGTATGCATCCCGAAGAACAGGAAGGTTTCGCCTTTCGGTCATTTCCTTACCAATAGTCATTGTACTACATTTTACCAAATGTTACATTCCACAGCCAATTAATTAAACAGAAAGTCATCAAACCCAAACCAAAGACGAGAATTCTTCTCAGCGGAATTGGGTTCTTGCTAAAATCAAGTGGCAGTCCGCAGAAGGAATTTAGATTATCCAAAAAGGTAAAATAGACAAAATGGGAAAGTACAAACCAAACTCACTAATATGTCCTTAAATCATATAACAACTCAATTTATCAGCAAAATCTTCAAGCTGCCTTTGCCTTTGGCTTAATGCGCTTCACCCTGGAATACCAGAAAACTCCTGCAAGGGCAATTCCTGTGCCTGCAGCAAAAAAAATCACCACAGTAATTACTAAACATAGGCTTTAAGGAACAAAACATAAAACCAAACAAAAACAAAAATCTTTCTGATATTTTTCAATCAGGATATTATTGGAAAGCAATTTTACCGAGAGAATTGATTGGTGAGACGGGTGTCTTGAAGAAAAGAACAGAGCTGACAATGACAACCACCCGTTTCACACAGTTGCCCACAGAATGAGTAACAGGGGATACCCTTTGCAATATCATATAAGAAACCTGCACGATTTGGATCAAAAAATAATCACCATTGCATCGAGTATCATGTATTTGAAAAAAAAAATTAAGGCTACACTTAGAAGGATTTGGCATAATTTAAAATGATGTTTCTTTGAAAGAAACAAATGAGATATTGAGATCTCCAACATAGTCACTGGACTGCCCTTGCATCTAACATTTTCCCAATCTTTTTAGGTCATGTTTGATGCATAAGATGATAGATAGGATAGGATGATAATCATCCTATATTATGTTTAATTTATATCTAAAGAAAGGGATAGGATTCCAAGAAGGATTATCATCCTCTTGGTATAGAATCATTCAATCCTCTCAATGTGGAGAGGATTATTTTTAATTCATAGAATTGAACTTACATGTCCTATTATACCTTTAAAAATTACATTTATAATTTAAATTGTATAAATTTTAAGGAAGGATAATTTTGACCAATAAATAAATTATCCTATCCTAACCCTAGCACGCATCTAATATATGATAGGATAACATTATTTAATCTAATCCTATTTATAATATTATCTTATACTATCATAATCTTGTGTACCAAAAACATGACCATCATTCATTCTCCACAGTTGTATTTCAGTACGCAGCAACTTTGTACTTATGCATGCGATTCTTAAGGGAGACAGAAAAAACCATCAACATGCAAAAAACCTCACCTGCTGATAGGCATGGAAGCAAAGCGCAGCGAATAGAGATCTTACAACAACTTCTTTAACATTCAAACCCTGTTAGACAAGATAAAGGTGTAGCTAATTATGAAGAAATTTAGAAAATATTTTTTATCAAAAGCAAAATCAGGGTAACTGTAGCAACTTTAGCTCATCAACAGTACTCACAGCAGATTGCATGTAGGCAGGGGTAAACTTGACACCCTCCATGAAGATAGCCGCAGGGGCTAGCAAGAAAAAGGACATAATTGTTATTATGGAGAAGAGGGTAATGTTGTCCATCGAGTCCTGTCATATAATAACTGCCAGTTATGTGTTATAAAAGGTAACTTGTCAAAAAAGATTAGCAATGTAAAAAGACCATGTTGCAATGTATCAATCCAGAAGTAGCTAGAATTGCCACTCCAGCAAATGTTAGCACCATAGTAACCCAAAGGACAAGGATCTCAAAAAGTAAAAATACCTCTTTCTTGACCATGACCTTTTTGCTGAGAACGTTACGAGACTGGTTTGTCAAATTGGAAGCCATTGCACTCCAAAATCCAGCCCTTTATATGTTTTGAAAAAAAGGTTATATTACAAATCAAGATATCTGTACCAGAATCAGAAATGGATTGCATATGAAAGATTCCACAGTTAAAATATAGATATTACACGCTAGCATATTCAATTTCTTACCAATTGAAAGAGGCCTCAGTAACAGATGCAAGTGCAACTCCTCCAACAATTGGTAAAAGGGAAGCAACTACCCAAAGAGTAGGCAGCTGTAACAGCAAAACATAATCATCCAAGTTAGAAAAACCAACGTGAAATGATCAATGAATAAAATGAAATAGCATTACTAATCTCAAAAAAAGGAAGTAATTGCATCAGTTTTCTTGCAAAAATCAACTACGAACAGGCCCTATAAGCACTTATGCAAACTAAAATCAACAAGTTGAACAAACTTCGAGAGATATTACAGAAAAAAAAAAAAAAAAGGAAACTCAAAAAGGTACAACATATTATTGATATAAATTATAATCTCAAGTTTTTTTTATTTATAAAGAAAATGTCAATCTAAAAAAGAAATCACACCTCTCCTAGAAACATAGCAGAAAGCACAACTGAAAAGAATGGCTCCATAGCTTTAATTGTGTGAGTGAATGAAATAGCCACTTTCCCTAGACTCATATTCGTAAAGAGGTTGCCCAAGGTATGCACCACAGCAAGTGGCAGAATCACCGCAAGCTGTCAAGAAACAATTCAAAAATTAGTATAATTTCAGAAAACCAACGACCACTAGAGAATCACTATTTGCACCAATACATTCCGGATACCTGAGCACCAGTGGTTTTTGGCCTCTTATACAGGTTTAAAGTCCACATTAGAGCAACAAGTACACTCCCAACAGCAAACTGAATTACAGTGACAGTTACAGGGTAATGGAAGACCTTAAGAACCTGTGAACAAAGAAACAGAATTCAATCACACTCCATTCTCTTCATTATAGTCTGAGGTTCCATTTGGTTGCTTCCTAAAAATAGCCAAAAATTAAAAGCAAATACTGAAAGGAAAAATCATACTACAAAATTTACTGCATATGAGCAACTAACTAGAATGCAACACTAGTTCTAACATGATTACAATATAGTAAAGTAAAATTCTATATTTTTCTCCAAAAAAATCACAATTTTATTATTTTTTAATTCTTTAAAATTATTATTTGCTTTTGCATCCAATTGCACTTTTTTTTTTGCTTCCAAAAGCAAAAACCAACAACGGGACGGCCTCTAAATAAATTCTGTTATAACTATGCATTCAACAGAAAGGAATCATTTAGATGCCTTACATGAACTTCAACTGAATTTACTTTTCCAGAAAAAGACCTCTTTACGCCTTAATTTCCTTCTAAAGTTTTCTTAAAGTTGAAAAGTTTCCAGAAATATTTTCAATTAGCTGATTTCAAAATGAAAACTACCAAAAAAAAAAAAAAGACAAATGAATAAAACGTGAAATCTAAAAACAAGAAAAAGGAAAGTGAAGATTTCTTTTAATAGAAAAAAGAAAGTAGTACCTGTTTGTTGTAGATATTGAAGTAGATGTTGAAGAGGTACCACAATCCAAACAGCAATCCAAGCTCCAACGTCTTCACCAAACTACCTGACTTCTCGCCTTCACCGGCACTCTCCGCCGCCGTGACTCTAACTTCAAATCGATCCGCTTTGGAATCAGAAGGAACCGGGTTCCAGGCCCTGAGTGGCAAGGCCAAAGAGGAAGAGAGAGACCACGATCGCTTTGGCAAAGAAGGAACCGAAACGGCATTGCTTGAAGCAGAAAGATCATGCCGTTTGGAAGCGGAGAAAGAAGAGGAAACGCGAATAGAATCAAATCTAGATTTGGAACCGAATTTTTGCGGTTTCAGAGAAGGAATTGAACAAGGAGAAGACAAAGAAATGGCTGCGCTTTGCATTGTTTTTGTAGTTTTAATTTGCTGAGAGATCTAAATCGGAGATTCACAGGAGCCAGAGAGAGAAAGAGTTTTAGAAAGGAAATGAAAAAAGAGCTTTGCGGAATCCGTCGATACAGGGTTGGTGGGAACAGCGAGTTTGCTTTGCTTCCCTCGCAGAATATGAGAAAATATTTATTATTAATAAATATACTTTAAGGAAAACTACAAAAGCGAACGGATCCCGACTGCCGGATATTCTAAAGTTTGGCTTCAAATTTTCTTATTCTGTTTGTAAAATTCTTTTTTTTTTTAAGGAAAAAGAAAATACGCGAGAATTTTTTTTAGTAGCATGAATTTTAATTTCATTTTCTTTTTAATTTTTAATATTTTAAAATTATGTTGTCTTTTTTAAATTACCTTTTATAATTTTTTTTATTTTCAATATAAAAATTATAAAAAACAATAATTTTATAAAAAATTTAAATACAAATATATTAAATTTAAAATTTTTTGAATTCATGAAAATAAAAATAAAATAAAAAGAAATTTTAAGACATTCAAAATTTTAATGAAAAATATACTAAAATCAATTTTTTAACACATGAAAAAAGAAAAAAATTTTGAGATAAAAAAAAATGTTTAGAGATAAGGGGCATATGGGAATGAATTGGAAATTAGATTTTAATAGAGATTAAAAAATAATTCATATTTGATAAATTTTTATTATTTCAATTTGATAGAGATTTTTTTTTTTTTTGTAAATCGAGGATTAGATCGAAACTTAGATTTTAAAATACTCTGTGTGGACTCATTTTGGAATATATAAAAAATATATTTTATTATTTATTTAATTTTACATTTATATATGTATTAATAAAATTATTATTTAATATTTTAATTTATAATATTAATTTAATTTAATTATTATATTTATATACAATTTAAATATAATTTATATTAAAAATAATATTTTTATAAATATAATATTAAATTAAAATTATTAAATTAATTTTGAATTGAATGCAGATCAAATGTAAATTATATTTGTGTTAGGTCTCGAATATCAAAAATAAAAATTTAATATTAAAATAAGTTTAAATCGAAAAGAATTTTTAAAAAATTAAATTAAAATTAAGATAAACGAAAACTCATATCAACGGATCCAATTCTATATTTCACAATCAATTTAAAAATGATAGAAGAAAAATACAAGGAAAAGGCTAAAACTACAGATTGGTTGAATGGGGTTGAGTTTGACACTTGAGTTGGTAGGAAGTAGGAAGTTGGAGGAAATGGACAGGAGACTAGATCTTTGTTTAGATTGGATTTATCTACCTGACTTATTATTAGTATTATTATTATTATTATTATTGATGTTATAAAAAGCGAAGAAACCAAAAAAATGGAAGGAAATTTTAACCCATTTTCCATTTTTCCTAACTGCCACAACATTACACCAATACCAATTGTAAATGATACGTAAAACTGTTGTTTCTGGCTTTCAGTTATTCTGGATCCAAAAGGGGATAAATTCGTTGGAAGTTTTGTAACAGAAGGCTAATAAAATCAAGTCATATTGCTAAAATATTCTTAGGATTTTGGACATGTTAAATCCTGCATCAAAGTCTTGAAAGTTATTTATAAGAGAATTGTAAGGAAAGGTGTCACTAACCTGATTCCAAACAACTTGTTGAATAGAAATCACTATAGCTCCATTCATTATTCAAGTTGAGTAATTTCTATGGAAACAATTCGTAAATACGGAGGAACAAATTTCCTCGGGTAATGAAAATTGTAAGTGCCCTTATCTTTGAACACTTGCAGCAGTCTTAGTAACCTGACGGACAGGGCATACATCAATAAAAATGTTCAGAGTCTTTAGACAAACACAAGCGTCTACATGGCAATAAAAGGACAGAAACTTCAATAATTTTTGCAAGTTCTGCGATTAATCTGCTTCTTCGCGGAGAATAAAGCATCCAAAACATTTTAGATGGTTCTGGTTGTTTGTATAGGAGGCCGCATCATCAACCTCTCTCTCCCCAAAGCCTTCCATACCATGCACGGCACCTTATTCCATTACCTGTTTCAAATTGCTCTTCAGAACATTAATAACAGACTCATTTGTACTTAGCTTTATTACGCCAGCATTTTTTTTTTTTTGGGGGGATTTTTTAGTTTTTGGACTTTTTTTTAAAATTTTTTATTTTTTTAATTTTTCAAAATTTTCTTGGTTTTTTTTTTTTAATTTTCAGTTTTTTTATTTTTTTATTTTTGGATTTTTTCAAATTTTTTCTTCCTTTTAATTTTTTTAAAATTTACAGATTTTTTATATTTTAGAAATTTTTCAATTTTTTTGAATTTTTTGAATTTTTGAATTTTTTGAATTTTCATATTTTTTGAATCTCTTTTTTAAATTTTCATAATTTTTATTTTTTAGATTTTTTAATTTCTTTTTGAATTTTTGAATTTTAAAAAGTAATTCAAAATTATTTTTTTATTTTTTGTGAATTATTCCTTTAATATGACATGCAATGGATCCACCAACCACTAGCATTTTATCATCATATGTCATAGTTTTAAGGTATTCATGTCATTTTAGTAATTTGACTACCGACATTAGTCTAAATATCAAAATATATGATAAAATGAAATTTTGGATATTTAATTGAAATTTTTATTTATTTTATTACTTGATTGACAAAAAAATATAGTACAATAACTATTTATATTTAATTTTTTATTATAATTATTAACTTTTTAGGTGAGATAGTAATCCAAAATGGGATAGATTGGATTTCTCTAAATTTTTTTCAAACAATGATTTTAATACAATTGAATATAGAATTAAAATCAATATAAAAATATGATGTAAATAATAATAAATTGATAATTTTAAAACAAATAAAAGTAATGTCAATGAATACAAACTAAAAAGATAGAGATAGAGAAATCAAATATAAGGATTTATAAAGATCTGGTCCTTCTTCTCAAAGTACCTACATCTTCTCTCTTAGTTGCCACACTAAGACTTCAAGTCATTAAATTTGAATTGAGAATGTAACCTTATCTTTTTCTTCTCAATGCTTAAGATAAACACCTCTACCTTTACACAATAAAGAGGATATCTCATCTCTTGCTTACAAAATAACTCAAATACTTTTTACAAACTAAAATACCTCTCAAGGTTGAGTGTTTGCCTAATGTAGTATAAAAAAAATGGTGAATGAAATACAACAATATTTTGGACATAAGAAGTATAAAGGATATTGAATTTACGTTTTAAAATTAATGATTTCTTTGGTATAATGAAAATATGACTTATTTTTTCTTACTCTCTTGATTCATCAACCTTCTTGGTGTATTAGAATGCCCAATTATAGAGAAATTAAGGAACTAACCATTGAAGAAGCTTGGGAAATGAAAACACATGATTTTCTCTTTAGAAACTAGCTGTTTGAACACTTTTGGTCATAAGGGATCGATTAGTTTTGATAGAGGATCGATCCGATGCATTAGGCAATCAATTAGTTCTTGAATTTCACTTAATTTTTTATCATTACAACTAAAGGGATCGATCGGGTACCTTAGGGGATCGATCGGCTCAAGCTGGGTTTTGGATTTTTTATGACTAGTGCTCTGGTTTTTCTTATTTTGCACCTTACTCACTAATTTAATCATATCTTGAGTTATACAAGTCCAAATCAAAAATCATTTGAAGATTTAGAAACTCAACTTAAAGGGCTTTCTATCCATATAAAATTTATCAACTAATTCACTATATATGAATTATAGTGAATTTTATAAACTACCCTTTGTACAGTTTTAAAAAATTATATAGTGTCTAGTAAAAATTTATATCATTTCTTAAAAAATTTAGATTTAGATTTTGTTTAATCCATTGGAAAGTAGACTTAAAGAGCTTTTCAACCATATAAAATTCAAATATTAAAACTTTGTAAATTAATATAAAAAATAAAACATGTTCAATGTTGTAAAAATTTTATTCTTATAAAACAATTTTCTTAAGTTTATCTATGTCTCAAAATCAATATTATCAAAATTGTATTGAGTCCAAAAGGAATATTGTCACTTTAAAAACAACTATTTGACTTTCATTTAAGCTCAAATAAATAATCTTTAAAGATAAATTTGGTATAAGAAATATGAAAACAAAGAAATGTTTGTTTACACTTTGAAAAAACACATTATTTATTTAATACTAAAAATAATAAAACTTAAGAACATGTACTAAATAAATTTTTCTCAAAATCTTAATTACACTTATTTAATTTAATGTTTTGTCATTTCAAAATAAAGATTAATTCAAAACTAACAATCTCCCCATTTTTGTTATGACAAAACTTGAAGATAAATTTGCTTAATGAAAAACTTTGAAAAACTCTCCCTTAAACAATGCATGGCAAAACTCTCCCTCAATTTATGCATCTTAATCTAACACAACTCAACTAACTTATGTTAGAGCATATATAACAATTAAGCACATGCAATCATATGTATATCAAGTACAAGCATATTTGTCCATTAAATATTTATGTTCTTTTTTGTCATAGCAAAAAGGCATGAGCAAATAAATACAAAAAGGTATTAGCAAATATATTTATAAAATATTTTTCCCTTTTTTGTTTAAACTCTTTATACCAAATATTTAAACTCCTATATCAATTGCTATTAGCATACAAGAAGAAATATCTCTAAACTTGCCCTCTTTTGTCATAGTAAAAAAGAGAGAGATCAATTCAAGGCATGGGACAAAATGCATGATACCAATAATATCAAGAGTACTTTTGAATGCATGTAATCAAGTAATATTCACAATCAAGTTCAAATGCATATATTCAAACACAAGAGCATAAAAATATTCTAATGTATCCAATTTTAGCATTTTAGCATAAGTCATCAAATTTATTGCATGAAATTTATGAGCAAAAGATAATGAATGATATGCAACCTACTCATAAATCATGTTATTGTAGATGTGCTTAGAACATAAAACATCAATAGTAGTTAAGCATATATTTAAGCTCATACCAAATATTAAGGATACCAATTGTTAAAGATATATCATCAAGAAGCATACCAATTGCTATAACAAAATAATTCATTTTAATCCAAGCAAAATTGTATTCTAAGATTTTTTTTTTTCTTTTTCAAAATAAGGAGTAATCAATTTAAGGCACACACAATTTTACATGAAAAGTATAAGCAACAAGGATAGATATAATAAAGAAGCATCAATGAAAGTTCAAAAGATTCATTAGCAATTTTGTCCAATAATTTTAAAAAATTACACATATTTCAAGTATATGAAAATTTTAATCAATAATACTAATATGACAAAACCAATATTTCATAAGCATAACCTATCCAAAATAAGAACCATAAACTCATACATATGTAATGAATCATGAGTTCTAATGAGTAATAAGGTTCAATCATCATGTCATAAAAAAGATTATATAAGCATGATTTTTCAAACATGATAAGCACATATGCTATAGCAAAGAAATAATGAAAACATAATCATTCAAATATAATGCAAATTATTTCAATGCATATCAATGTACTTAACTTAAACATATGTAAGTATTCAATCATATATTTCAATCAAAATCATACAAGCATATACAAAATACATAAGCAATATACCTAATTCAAAAAATATGCAAGCGTTTAGGCACAATTTGGTACGTGCCATCTCAATTATCTCAATTATCTCAATCAATGAACATGTATAAAAATTTTAAATTTATAATTCATAATCTATGAGTCAAATCAATTTAAAGATCAAGAAATCAACATAGCCAACTCATAGCCATGTTCAAAGATCCATCTTAAACAAGTATTCATGCAAAAAAACATATATATTAATCACATCAAGGCAATCAAGAACTAGGCATGAACATTAATCAAAGTGAAGTAATCAATCTAAGCTTTAAAAAAAATATTAAGACAATTCTTATCAAATAGTTTGGTGACTAGTTTATTCAATGTGTTCATATGTTCAAGTACAATATCTCATTTTTGTACACAATCAAAGCATTCAAAAACAAATAAGTCTTTTAAGCACATATCAAGGCAAACATGTATTCAAACCCATTCTTCATAGACACATAGCATAGAGTCAATACATTTACCTCCATCCATGTCAAGCTATGTTGTTATGCTCATTGGTTTTGAATTCTCCAATCCCACTGTTTTAAGGAAAACTAGGCTTGATTGATGAAAATGACTTGCTTTGCTTGTTTCACTTGAAAATAAAAAAAAGTAAACTCATTCATGTTCATTTCAAGTTCTCCTAGCATAAACTTAGAAAAATTTCTTGACAAAAGATTTTCATTACTAGCATTAAGAATACTAATGGAAAAAAATTAAACCAAATGTTAGAAAATGAATTTCACATTCTAAGTCATTATAGGCAAAAGAAATTTTGTTCATTAAGCATAAGTTGCCAATAGCAAAAGAAATATATACTAAGCTAGAGGTCATATATCAATTTAAACATCAAATAGCACAAGAATGACACTAAAGCAAAAGTTCTCATGTAATGTGCAAAAATAAATTTATGAGAATAATGAACACAAGGAAGACATATTCTATATTCAAAATTATTCAAGAAAACATAAAAGAATATGTCAAATGCCATATAGAAATTGAAAGCACAAGGAAGACATATTTATCATCAAAAACATTATCAAAAAATTTTCATTACAAAAGCATAAATATGTCTACACAAATTATAGGCCACAATCAACAATGACTTAAGGCAAACATAAGCATTATAAGAAAGTCACTTACTTAAGCCATGTTGCATGTATGTCAAGTAAAACTCAATCATATTCATATAAGCACATATACTTGACAAGAATAATAAATGAACCAATAATATATTTCATTTAAAATCAATTAGCTCTTTATGCATCAAATTAAAATCACAAATTAAGAAATAAGTCAATTAAGCATAAGAGCAAGCATATCTCAAAAATATTTCATCACAATCCAAAATCATAGACAATTAAATAAATTGTGACATAACAATCAAGCATAAAAATATATTTTAAAATTTCACAAGAAATCAAGAAATAATCAATTTAGCATTTTTCAAAAATCAAGTATTTTGACCACATAAGTATTGCATCAAGAGATAATTTTCATCCATAGGTATACTTAAGATTTATAAAAGTAATGAAATTGAATGAGAAATAATAGTTCAAGCATTGAAAACAAATTCTTAATTTTAGCATAAATACTTGTTCTAAGATTAAAAATATAATCAAATAAATATCCATGATGCATACCCTTTTTAATTAAAAAAATATCATTATTATTAATTTTTTAAAAAAAATTATTGAAAAATTTAAGTTCAAAGTCAAAATAAAAAATCAAAGGTCAAAAGTCAAAAGTCAAAGGGTCAAAGGGATGCAAATAAGCTTGGCACATGTGATTCCAACCCATTTGAATAGCCAAAATGAATTTGGTGGCATTTTGTATGAATAGATCGATTGCCTTCATGAGAGGATCGATCCTATTATTTGGGTGATTGATCCCTCGTATAGAGTGAGCGATCCATTTTTGCTTTTTGGAACCAAATTTGCTTTTTGGCCAAAAAATCAATCGATCACTTTAAGAGGGGATTGATCTCTTTTTTTGCTAGAACAATAAAATAATAAAAATTTGTAGCTTTTTAATTCTAAATTCAGTATTTTGATGTTTTTAGTCAAAAATAAAATTTAAACATGTTAAAAACATCATTTTAAACTTGTAGAAATAAGGCATTTGGATCAAAAACATTTTGAAGCAAAATTTGGCATGATTTTGAAAATGTTCTAACTTTATGCATTTTAAAACTTATGTTATGGAAATATGTTTGGACAAGGTTTATGCATTGAAATCACTTCAAACAAGTTTGAAATGATCCAATAAATATGATAAAAGTACAAATATTCAACAAATGCATGTATTTTCAAAATTTCAATGGTCCAAACCCCATTTAGGCATGAATAATGCCCAAAACACCATTAAAACATTTAAAAATTTATGACTTCCATTCAAAAAAACTTTGGAACATGTTTGTAAACATTTATCATAAATAAGAAAACATTTTTAAGTCATAAAGCATGTTGGAGTCATAAACTATGTGCAATATGAACAAATTTCTCAAGTATGCTCTTTAGACCTTGTACTATTCAAGGATCAACATATACCATATAAAATATACAAAAGCCATAAAAATAATATTTGTATCACCAAACTCATGTAACAAAATTCATTTACACCAAACAAAATAGAATGAACCATTCAAAGCTTAATATATCCAAGATTTCAATTTTTGAAAATTTTGTAGTTTATTTTTGCTTGAAAAGGATCTTAAAAAATATCATAACTAGTCAAGCTCATTTTTAACTAACCTAAACCATTCCAACAAATTTCAATTGGCAAAACAAAGTTGCTTAAGTGGTCATTTGGCCATAAAAATAAGGAAATTAAAATTCAATTTTTAAACCCCATATTTCCTTAAAAAGGGATAATAAGATGGGCAAAAATGTTAAAAATATATTTTAAGCTCTTTAAACCATTTAAAAAAGTTTTGTATCGTAATTTGAAATTGTCCAAATGATTTTTATGTCCATAATTATTCAAAAATAAAATTTGACCTTTTAAGCTTCAAAATCATTTAAAACTTGCATGTAGCACTATGAAAAATTAAAACTAATGCAAGTTAGCATGTTTCTTTGTTTGAACAAGTTTAAAACATTGAATACAATATATTCAAATTCATTTCCATTTTAAAACTTGCTAAAGCATATTTCATATTTTAAAGCTTGACTCTAGCAAAAATCATTTTGAAAGCAAAACATAAAATTTCAAAATCATTTTTGAGTGCTCCCCCTAAGTTTATGCATAAATATAAAAACGATTAAGCACATAACTTAATCACATCAAGCATATATAAATATAAATCTCAAGCATTAAACACAATATCAACAAGCATATGTAGGCAAGTATTTTCTTCAAAACAATTTAGAATCAATCAAGATATATCAATAAAGCATATAATAACTTAGTACTCAAAATTCATCAAGAATAGGAAACAAAATTCAAATTCATAAAAGTTTAAAAGTTACACATCTCCATTATGGGTCTAGAGTTTCAATCTTCAATATCACATTTTAGCTCCTTACTCTAGCACACATATAAAAGACAATTTTATTTGATTTTTGGTACCTAAATTGTTTTGATTCCTTAAGAGTTAGTCACCAAGCGTTTTGTTCCTTTAGGAACCCATACTTGTCTAATTCTAAATGAAACTTTTCTTCTAATAGGACAAGTATGTGAAGTATGACTATGAAAATGACAAAAATTATATTTAATCATTTTAGTACTTAATGAACTCTTTGAAAGCTTTTGTTTTACATTCATCAATTCATTAAATTTCTTTTTTAGAACAATATTTTCTTTTTTAAAAAATTCATTTCTACTTTGAAAGGTTTCAAAATATATTTTCAATTTTTCATTTTTTTTCAAAATATTTTTTACATTCATAAAAAAATCATTTTCAACATTCAATTTTGAAATCATTTTCTTATATTTTCTCTTCATTGATTCACACTCAATATATAACTCATTATAAGCATCTTGTAATTCATCAAAAGTATATGAATTTGAATAAACAAAATTAAAGGCTATCTTCAAATCTTCAAGAGCCATTAGACATGATGCATTTCGATTGAATTGTTGTTTTTCATATATTTCATCCAACTTTTCCTATATCTCATTGACGATTGAGCACTTTGATACCAAATTGAAGTTGTGGGAGTCAAGAGCTCCATAGAATAATCACTTTGCCTTGGCATTATTCATCACTTGTCTCATATAGTTTGCATCATTTGAAAGAATTTCAAGCCTTTTTTCTATCACATTCGAAGCTTTAAAATCATAGGCCATTATGAACACATTCATCCTCATTCTCCATTTATAAAATTTGTATTTATCAAACATGAAAACTTTTAGGATTTTCTCACCATCTTAGAATCTAAATTAAGCCATAAGATCTTTACTCAAAGTGATTAAGCCTATAAAAAGAGACCAAAGCTCTTATACTAATTTTCAGGATCAATCACTTACCACTATACCAAAAGCTATAGCTGATAATGAAGGCACAACTTTATTTTCTTATTCTTTTGATAGCGCACAACCTCATACTAAGTGATAGATGGACAAAAGGGGCTTTGCAAAGCCTTCTTGGGATACCTCATCCATTACGCCTCGATATGTTAAACTGTCACACACCAAAATCTTATCTACCATCAGATACCTCACATAGATGAATTGGCATACCGAGTCCCTAAAGAAGATCGTTGAACCTTATAATCGAATAATTTTCCCCTCCAGTGGCACTTGGAGGACTCGAACTTATAACCTTGCTCTAATATCAGTTTTCAAGATTAAATGATTACCACTGCACCAAAAGCCATAATTGATAGTGAAGGCATAACTTTATTTTCTTATTCTTTTTGGTAGTGCAGAGCCTTGTACCAAATGACAGGTGGACATAAAGGGCTTCGTAAGGCTTTCTTAGGATACCTCACCTATTGGGCCTCAACAAGTTAGGTCGTCACACACTCAGATCTTGTCCACCATGGAATACCTCACCTAGATGAATCGACATACTGAGTCCCTAAAGAGATCACTAGACCCCATAATCAAACAATGATGATATTTTACAAGGATAATAATTTCATGTATATCTTCATGTTTTAATGTTGTAGACCTAAAAATCATTCTTCTTCTTCTTTATACTAATGTTGATACTACTATTATTATTTTATGATTTAGTCACAAGTATCTTTGAGTTTAATCTGAGTCTAATTTTTTTTGGAAATGTTTTTTTTTGAAAATTTTGAAAAGCATACCTTTTCATATCAGTTTGATGTATTCAAAGATTTTACTTTTCAAAATAATCTCACAAGAATAAGAATTTTAGTTTACAAGAATACTAAGTTTTCTTAACAATTGAACTAACATTTATACTAATTTATACACCCCAAACTTGATTTTTGTGTTGCTTGTTAATGGTTAGGTTAACAAATAAAACAAAGAAATAAGAGAAAATCAAATTTCTTAAAGTTGATAAATTTGCATACCACAACTCAAAGAAAACGAGATAGATTCGACATACTCTTAGAAAGAAAGAAAGAAGAGTAATAAAAACCTAGATTAATTCACCACTAAACAAAGAAATGTTTAAATAGAAATTGAAAATAATGCAAAAGATACAATTTTGAAAATTTTATTCATCTAAAAAATAAATTCTATTACAATTATAAATCCTTTATATAGTAAGGCATATGAAAGAAAACCTTAACCCTAAGATGGGCAACAATAAGAGCATAAATCCTAAGGTTTTTTAATTAATGAGATATTTTGCTAATTTAGTAAATCTAAAAAATCTTTATAATTTGCAAAGATTTAGTAAATCTAGAAAATCTCCTAGATATGTAAAGTTATACCTAAAATAAAATAAGAAAGAAAAAATTACAAAATTTCAATTAAACTAAATAACTAATTTGATAAGTTATCTTGCAAGCAATTTACGTAAATCTTCTACATGTAAAGGCCCATATGCAAAGCCCTCCACATGTAAAGGCCCATAAAGTCCAATCATGCCAAAAAGCCCAAATCGACTTAATTTTCCATGCAAGTGAGCGTTGTGATAAACGTGAACTTCTTTTTTTCAATTCCACTACCCAAACTATCCAATTGGGTCACATTCTTCCTAAAAAGCAATTCAAAGGTCGATTGTAGTTTTTTGGCCCTAGAACTAGTAATTGGAACAAGTGATGGCATAATGGGGTCTTGGTTTAATCTATCATTATAATGAACCATATCATTCTCTACAATGTTATCATGAGTCTCAACATTCTCCTTGAGCTAAAAATGATCTGTTTTCAAATCTAAGTTTTCAATATCCTCTAAGTATAGTGACAAGTCTTTCACATTGAAAGTAGCTAAAACATTATATTCACAAAGCAAATCAATCTTATAAGCATTATTATTTACTTTGGCTATTCCCTTGAATGAACTATCTACTCTAGGCATAAGCTTTGACTTTTTCTTATTTGGATAGCTTTTCTTATGCAAATGAATCCATACTAGATCACTTAAATTAAATTGAATTTGGCTTTTTCTTTTGGTAGTTACTTTATCATATATCGTGTTTTTATTTTCAATTTGCTGTCAAATACTCTCATGCATTTTCTTCACCATTTTAACATCCAAACATGGTCTATTACCAATCAACAATGGTTCTAATAAAGAGGTGTTATTGGATTGAATCCATAAACCATCTCAAATGGTAAATGTTTTGTAGCACTATGCTTGCTTTTATTATAAGCAAACTCAACAAAAGCTAAATAATAATCCCAATTTTTCAAGTTTTTATTAACAACAGTTCTAAGTAATAAAGAAGAATACGGTTCACTACCTCTATTTCTCTATTAGTTTACGAATGATAAGCTGTACTAAAAAGTAATCTTGTTCCAAGCTTTCTCCATAATGTTTTCTAGAAATAGCTCAAGAATTTGGCATCTTGATCTAATACAATGCTCTTGGGCACTCCATGTAATTTCATAACTTTTTTAAAGAACAAATAAGCTACATGTCTAGCATCATCAATTTTGTGGCAAGGTACAAAATGTGACATCTTTGAAAATTTATCCATAATAACCATCACTAAATCCTTCTTGTTTGAGTTCTTAGCAAACCAAGTACAAAGTCCATGCTAATATGAACCCAAGACTAGTCTGAAACTAGTAATAGTATATACAATCCATGTGCACCTTCTTTGCTTTTGGTTTTCTTACTAACCATACATGTTGGCACAATGTACTGTATATCTAGTTTAATCCCGACCAATAGAAATGTTCTTTGACCATCTCTAATTTTTTTTTTCACTAAAATAGCTATTTAATCCACCTCCGTGCACTTTTTCACCAATGGTTCCCTAACATAATCAAATTGTATACACAACTTCCCAAACTTGAAAAAATAAATATCATGGCAATAAAAACCATTAAAAGCACCTTTTTTACAAGTAAATAGAAGCAAAATATGGATCACTTAAATACTAACATTTAAGTAGCTTAAATACTAACATTTAAGTAGCTTAAATCCCATCAATTTAGCATTCAACAATGAAATCAAAGCATGCCTCCTTGAAAACGTATCTTCCATAATATTGGAATTTACCTTTTTGTACTTGATAATATAAGAGGAACATCTCCAAGAATTTAAGCCACTTGGCATGTCGATAGTTCAGTTTAGTTTGTTATTTTAAGTGCTTCAAAGACTTATAATCATTATGAGTCATAAACTTTAGGGTAAGAAGTAGTGCTACCAAGTCTTCAAAACATAAATTAGCGCATCAAACTCTTTGTCATAGATTGAATAATTCAAGCTGGTTTCATTAAGCTTTTCACTAAAATAAGCTACCGACTTCTTCTCTTACATGAGCACAGCCTAATGCACATTCTCAAAGCATCACATTCTATTTCAAAAATCTTTATAAAATCAAGAAAAGCTAGTATTGGAGCAAAACATTATTTCTCCTTAATTAGCTCAAAACTCTTTTAAGCAACTTCACTCCAATGGAATTCAACACCTTTCTTGATCAATTTAGTCAAATAAGCCAATGCGGTGCTAAAGTTCTTCACGAATTACTTATAAAAATACAACAACCCATGAAAGCTTTTCACTTCTAATACATTGGTTGGAATTGACCATTCTTAGATCATTTTCACTTTTACCTTGTCAACTCTAACCCCATGGTGGAATCTAACATAACCAAGAAATATCACCCAATCTTGGCAAAAGTAGCATTTTTTCATATTGCCAAATAGCCTCTTTTCTCGCAACACTTCAAAAACCTCCCTGAGGTGTTTCACATATTCTTCTAAGCTCTTGTTATATACCAAAATATCATCAAAATAGACAATAATAAATTTACTATTAAACTTATGCAATACATGGTTCATCAGTCACATGAACATGATTAGTGCATTTGATAAGTCAAAAGGCATAACCATCCATTCATAAAGTCCATGCTTTGTTTTGAAAGTGATCTTCCACTCATCTCTCTTTTTTATTTTAATTTGATGGTGTCCATTCTTCAAATCCACCTTTGAGAACATTTTGGATCCATGCAACTTATCAAACATGTCATCTAACCTCAAAATGAGATAATAATATTTGATTGTAATTTGGTTGATGGCTCGACTATCAATACACATTCTTATAATACCATCCTTTTTTGGCACCATCAAAGCTAGCATCGAGCATGGGCTCATCAATTATCATACATATCCATTTTCTAGCAACTCATTAATTTACCTTTATAGTTTTTTAAAATCCTTAGGATTACTTTTGTATGCTAGCTTATTAGGCAAAATAGTCCCTAAAATAAGGTCAATTTGAAACTTAATCCCCATGAATGGTGGCAACGCCCTTTGCAACTCCTTCAAAAAAATTATTAACAATTCTTTCAAAATCCTCTCAATTTTGTGTTGGTACAAGATAGTCATCCCTTTGTACTATCACTTTGACAAACAACATCAAAATCGAGCTTGAATTAGATAAGCTCATTCTTCTTTCTTACTCGTAAGCAAGCTCTTTTTTTTTTCATTCTTTAATAAGAAATGATCTTTTTACATTTATTGTGGGCTAAAGGTGCTAACATAATTTTTTTTTCCTTTCTTTGTGAAATAATAAGCATTTTTGAAGCCATTATGCATAACCTTCCTCTCAAACTACCACAACCTACCCAATAACAAATGACCAACACTCATTGGCATCATATCACATAATTCTTCATCTTTGTATGATTTTTCAATTAAAAATGGTAGCAAAACCTGTTTTATGACTAGCCCTTCACCATTGTTATTTAGCCATAATAGCTGGTATAGATGTGGATTTTTTACTCTAACCAAATTAAGTTTTTCCATCAAAGTAATGGATGCCACATTGGTGTAACTCCCTCTATCAATAGTCACTTCACATATCTTGTTATTGATAATGCAACAAGTATGAAAGATATTTTCTCGCTATTCATTATTAACTTTGGCTCACAAATTTAAAGCTCATCAAATCATAAATTTTCTTCCGTCAACATACTCTATTGAGTGTTCCTCTAAACAATCATCTTTCTCATCTTTGCTTTTAACCTTCTTTTATGATTTTTGAAAGATTATTACCTTTTTATTCGGATATTTAGATGCTATATGCTCAAGGCCAAAGCATTTGAAACACTTAACATCTTTGGCCTTCTTCAGTAAATTAAGATCCCCTATCTTTTTCTTACCTTTAGCTAGGTCGATTGGTGGCTTACTAGATCCTCATTTTTTTTTAATTCTCTTAGATTCTCATTAGCAATAGCCCATGGTATGAAAGTAGAATTCATCTTTGTTTTTAAACCATTTCAATGTATTAGGCTTGATTGGACCATGTTTAAGCTACCTCTCTACTTTTATAGCAAGCTTGATAATATCCTTTAAAAATGCAAATGGTTGCAATTCCACTGTACGTGTAATTTCCTGGTTTAGTCTTCAATTTCTAACACATCATCATCATTTCAAACTCCTTCACTTAGTCTTCAACAGACATACCCCTTTATTGAAGACTTTGAAACTTGATATATAGCTCTTAATGGTAATAATTGAGTATAAATTACTTATATATCAACCTCTTTATCTCTCTTCAACTTTAAAACACATTTTTTCCATCACTTTTTCTCTATACTTTGATGTTATCCCACCACTAATTGGCATAATTTGTAAACTCAAGGGTAGCAAGTTTACACATTTTCAACTAAGAGTAGTCTTGGCACTCAAACACCTTCTTTACGCACTACACCTACTCCAAATGTTCTTTGGACAAATTAGTTCCCCTAAACAAATGGATATTTATCTTGATATTATGGCCAATGTCTAGTTGTTGTCTTTTTTGGCTAAGTGCTCTTCTGCGCCACCACCAACACCAGACTCATCCTTGTCTTTATCATGGTCTTGGCTTACCCTCGTCCCACAGCCTATTTTGTTGTTGTGCTTATTGCACTAGAATTTTAGTATTTTCATGCTTATTTTTAATGTAATTTTCTTTATATTTTGGCTTATTCCTTGCAAATCGTGGTAAATATACTCCTAAATGCATATTTGCCTAATATGTAAGTGAAATTAGAGAAAATGATGAATTTTGGTCAATTTGGATACATTTTGGAGGAATTATGGTGGAAAAGACTAGCAAAGGCCATAACTAGTGTCATTAAGCTATTTTGCCTTTGGAAGGAGTTTTTCTTGGTCGTTTTTTCAATGATCTCTTGAACTTAATTAAACTTTATAAAACTTTATTTCAAGCCTTATTTCTCATAATCTTCATTTAGAACGATTTTTCTTAACTCAAGATTGCATTAGTACCTTTTTAGTATTTTTATACATACTTGAAAGGTAAAACACATTATGAAAATGGAAGTGATTTTTAGTAGATTAAATTTTAGAATTTTACCAAGATTTATAATGCCAAAATTGTTCATTCAATGGCTAGAATTGTGGTAGCAAAATTGTTCATTCATTGGTCAAAATTAACAAGATTATAATCGAAATTATTTTTTTTTCATTATCTTTTAAAATTATTTAACATAATTAATTTTAAGATTATTCACATGATAAATAAAATATTTTTTTTATAAAGATATAATTGAAGTAATGTAATGTAATATATTCTTTTTTATTTTCACAATTTAACCAAACAAAAATTACTATCAATCTATTCTTTACTTATTACTCATTCTAATTATGCAAATAAAGAAATGAACTATATTTCATTTCTTTTAGAAACTTTTCTCTTCATTCATTCTTCTTCGATTTCTTTTACTAATTTGAATCCAATCATAAAGCTAAATTTCATCTTCTTACCACTAAAGTTAAGCTCAACTCACAATCATTTTTTTGGAATTTGGATCATGTTATCATTGATGACCGATAATCAGTGCTAGATTTTCAAAAACAACAAAAAATGGATGGGGAAATTTGAAAACATGTTTTATAATACAAGTTTTAATAATTGATATTATGAGAAAAAATATTTATTAATAAGGAAATGTAAAGTTTTACATTTATGAAAAAGGAAATTAGTTTTACTTTTTTGGCCTCATTGTAAAGGAAAGGAAAAAACATTTTTCTTTCCTCTCTAACCACACACAGAGTCCCCCACTCCCATCATATTTGAAGCAATGTCTACTTAAGACCACCATTCCCATCATTTTTTTTTTATCTTTTCAATTTCAAAACACTTTATTCCTTTTTTTTTCCTTTCAAACAACTCTTTCTTTCTCTCTTTTTTCTCTTGGACACTCTATTATTGAAACAACAATGATGCAATTATCTTTTTATGGTTAATATGGTAGAAGCCAAGAATAAAACCCATAAAATTCCACATTTATCCCTTATATCCATAAGAACTTAACCAACAAGTCCATGTTTATTTTTGTAACTTCAACTTTCGAATCTATAGTACTATAAAAATTGTCCCTAAATTGTATTAAAGGACAAATCAGTAATGAAAAAAAAATGATTTTGAAAAAAAATTATTTAAGAGTTAAAAAAAAGTTAAAATGTTTTGGAGCTTTAGAAAGCTCTTGGAAGCTTCACAATAAATAAATAAATAAATAAAAATAAAGAAAGACAAAGAAAGAGAATAAGAATGAGAAAAAGAAATGAGGTAGAGAGGGCGAAAGAAGAGAACCAATGATGGATTGATGGTTGCCTACTCTAATGGTGAGTCAGGTCGGTGGTGGCTCGAATCTCTTCTCATCTCATTTTTGTTGAAAAAATTTAAGTTCTACCTTAAATTAGAGTGATGATTTTAATGATCAACGGGCTGTGATGGAAGTTTTTGAAGTGACAAAAAGAAGGCCAACCAGTTGTTAATGGAAGCCATAAAGATTGAAAAGGTAAATGTGAAAGATCTATGCTTTTATGATGCACTGTTAAAATGATTTAGGATTAGTTCATGTATGAATCTGACCCACCATCCAATCTTTTTAAACTAGATAAATTTTAATTTTTGTGAAACATCTAGTCAACATTTATTATCGTTTGATCTTCCTAGTCACTTTTAATCTCTCAACCAACTCCGATGTCATAAATTCGTCAAAGCGACAAACATTGATTTTTCATTGGAACTCTATTTTTCGCTTTTTTTTCATCTTTTTTGCTTACTGCAAGAGGTTTTCTCAAGTTCACCTCTATATTTATGGGTTGTTTTAGAAGACAAATGAATTAAAAGAGGTTGAATTCAAAATTAATTTCTAGGCTTTTGTCAAGTTTGTATTGATATGCTTTGATACTCTTGCATGGTAATTTTTTCCATTTTTCTTTATTATTATTATTATTCTTTGTTAAACTTTTTTCTCATATTTTGTCCATTGTTTGCAGGCTTTTTTTTACTTTGGATTATCCATTGTAAGTCTTCCTTAACATATTTTATGATAATGGTGGGATTTAGGAATTTACTGTTTCTTTTTTTACTTATATTGGTGTAACTTTACTATTATGACAATTCATTTTAATGATGATGCTAAACCTTAATGATTAGATTCATGATTATTTAAAATGACATAACTAAGGGTGTTTTTATAAGACGGGTGATGATTTTTTTTTTTTTTTGCTTTTAACAAACTAGCTTTTGTTCTGGCAATTTAGGTTAATTCAAAATTGGTCACCAAGAAATTGGTCACCTATTAGGTTATTTTCTCACTAATTTCCCTTTTTAAACATGCTTTCATGTGGGTCATGTATTTTCCCTCAACAAAAAAATTATTTAAAGAGTCACGTATTTTTCTTATAATGTGCAACTACCCAACAACATTGCAAGACAAAACAGGGGATAGTGATGAGGATTATCTTTATGATAAAGATTATGATGTTAGAATTTTAGCGGATAACCTAAGCCGAGCTTTTAGATACATAATAAATGGGAATGACAATAATGAAGAAATATGTAGTTTGGCTTTTCTAATAATCTCTTTGTCTACATGTTTTTTATACTTAGTGTTTTTACTTATTTGCATTTAAGAGCATGGTACTCTTGATCAAGATGACAAGGTGACTCTTATTTCTTTTAGTTAATTGAAAATTTTCTCTATGGTTAATTATAAAGCCAATAGGTTGTTTTTCTAATGGTTTCTCCATTTACCTATTAAAGACATCAATGATAACATAACCTAGGGCTAAGGGTGTAAACGAACAGAGTTTTCAATGAACCTTTGATAAACATATTCGATTATTATTCATTTATATTTGTTTATTAAGCTTAACAAATGATTTTGAATAGTATAGGTAAAGCCTATAAATTTTCATTGCTTAAAAACCAAAACAAGGGATAGGTAAGCCTATAAATTCCCATCCTCTTCCTCTACTACACAAGGATGGGTAATTTTTTCCATATTTATTATTATTATTATTTGTTGAACTTTTTCTCATATTTCTTCCATTGTTTGTAGGCTTCTCTTTGTTTTGGGTTATCCACTGTAAGTCTCTCTTAATACATTTTATGTTAATGATGGTATTTAGGAATTTACTATTTATTTTTCTACTTTTATTGGTGTAAGTTTACTATTTTGACATCTCATTTTGATGATTTTATAGCTTAATGATTTGATTTATGATAATTTAAAATAACATAACTGAGGGAGTTTTTATAATATGGGTGATTTTTTTTTATTCTTAACAGATGTGCTTTTATTCTGGCAATTAAGGCTAATTTGAACTCTGACACCAAGAAATTAGTCACCTACTGGGTTATCTTCTCATTAATTTCCCTGTTTGAACATGCTTTCGTAAGGGTCATGTATTTTTCCTTAACAAAAAAATCATTTAAAGAATCATGTATTTTTTCTTATCATGTGTAATTACCCAACAGTGTTGTAAGACAGAATAAGGGATAATGATGATGATCTTCATGATAGAGATTATGATGTTATGAATTTAGCAAATAACCTAAATCAGGCTTTTAGATACAAAATATATAGGAATGATGATAATGAAAAAATATGTAGTTTGGCTTCTCTAACAATTTTTTTGTCTACATGTTTTCTATACTTAGCATTTTTATTTATCTACTTTCAGGAGCATGGTACTTTTGATCGAGATGATGAGGTGAGTGACTCTTATTTCTTTTAATTAATCAAAATTTTTTCTTTGTGGTAGATTATAAGGCCAATAGGTTATTTTTCTAATGGTTTCTATATTTGCCTGTTAAAGACATCAATGATAACATAACCTTGGGCTAAAGGTGTAAAAGAATAGATTTTTCGACAAATAGTTTGTGAGCATGTTCTGTTACTGTTCATTTATTAAGTTTAACAAATAATTTTGAACAATATGGGTAAAGCTTATAAATTCCCATCACTTAAAAACCAAAACAAAAGATGGGTAAACCCTATAAATTCCCATCCTTTTCTTTTGTTGCATAGGGATGGGTAATTTTTTTCCATATTTTCTTTTATTATTATTATTATTATTATTATTATTATTATTATTATTATTATTATTATTATTATTATTATTCTTTGTTGAACATTTTCTCATATTTTTTCCATTGTTTGTAGGCCTCTCTTTGTTTTGGGCTATCCACTATAAGTCTCTCTTAATATATTTTATGATAATGGTGGTATTTAAGAATTTACTATTTCTTTTTCTACTTATATTGGTGTAACTTTACTATTTTGACATTTCATTTTGATGATGTTATAACTTAATGATTAGATTCATGATCATTTAAATTGATATAATTGAAAGAGCTTTTATAAGATGGGCGATGATTTTTTTTTTTATTAACAGACGTGCTTTTATTTTGGCAATTGAGGCTAATTTGAACTCTGACACCAAGAAATTGGTCACCTACTGGGTTATCTTCTCACTGATTTCCCTATTTGAATATGCTTTCATAGAGGTCATGTATTTTCTCTTAACAAAAAAATCATTTAAAGAGTCATGTATTTTTTTTCTTATCATGTGTAGTCACCCAACAGTGTTGTAAAATAAAACAAGGGATAGTGATGAAGATGATCTTCATGATAGAGATTATGATGTTACAGCTTTAGCGAATAACCTAAGCTGGGTTTTTAGATACAAAATATACAGGAATGATGATAAAAAAGATATATGTAGTTTGTTTTCTCTAACAATCTCTTTGTCTACATGTCTTATATACTAAGCATTTTTATTTATCTGTTTTCAGGATCATTGTGCTCTCGATTAAGATGTTGAGGTGAATGACTCTAATTACTTTTAATTAATTGAAATTTTTTCTCTACGATTGATTATAAAGCTAGTAGGTTGTTTTTCCAATGGTTTTTTTATTTGCCTGTTAAAGACATCAATGATAACATAACCTAGGGCTAGGAGTGTAAACGAACAAAATTTTTAAAGAACCATTTGTAAACATATTTGGTTACTATTCATTTATGTTCATTTATTAAGCTTAACAAATGATTTTGAATAGTATGAGTAAAGCCTATAAATTCCCATCGATTAAGAACCAAAACAACGGATGGGTAAAGCTTAAAATTCCTATCCTCTTCATCTATTGCACATCTATACATATATAAATGAATCTTATATTGCTTAAGAACTAAAACAAAGGATGGGTAAAGCTTATAAATTTCAACCCTCTGCCTACCAGCTATTTATATATTAATGGTATAAATATAGAATCCATTAATTGATTGTGGGCGACGGTTTTAGGTTATAATAGGTAATAAGTCCATTTATTGAGATTTAAAACTAGAGGTCATTTGTGTTTGATTAAAGCTCATTAAAAATAGTTGAATTGAGTTTGAATACAAGTTATCTAATTCATTAAGAGCTTGTTTATTATAAATAAACTGGGCTTGAACAAGGAAGAACTTAGCTCAGCTCAATTTATTTACAACCTTTCCAAGGGCTATATGTTAAGATCAACATTTGTGATGGAGAAACCAAATACATAGATTTTTTTTTCATTTTCTAATATAAAAATTGATAGCAAATATATGTTTTCAATTTATAGGATGTATACTTTGACGATGAATCTCTTGAGGTTGTCATATCATCTTTAAGGCTTGGTGATAATCAAGGAAGGTGAGTTTTTTTGTCGTTACTCATCGTAATTGAGTAATTAGTTGATGAGGTTCATGATGGATACTCTATATGGGTGAATGTTGTTCAAGAACCTCTTATTACCTTAGCTTTTACAAACATATAGTTTATATTCTTTTGTTAAAATAGCTATATTAATGGAGATTACAACCCATGTTTTTCTAATACAATAGTTTATTCATAAACTCCAACTGGTTTGCATTTCAAGATGATAGAATCGATAATGAACCTTTTGCCACATCTCTCATAGAGGTTATGGATGAGATTAACTTGAATGGCATTGCAAATGACAGTAAGAGTTATAGTAATAATGAGGTGGTAGTTGGAGAGGAAGACAAGTTAAATGAAAAATAGTCAGTGAATGGATTTAACAAATAGTTGGGTAGTTGCACATCTACTTCCAATGTGATGAATGGGTTTGACAATTCCATGATTGGAGTTTTGAATCCATAAGGGGAGAAAGCAAATGCTTCTCAAGAAAGATATCAATTAACTAATCATGAGAAAGATTAATTGTGGAAATGTCTAAAGCTACCTTTTATGTGTATGCATTAGCCTTATAAAAGAAAAAATTGCCATGGAGGGAATATTGCGGGTAAGTTTGGGTAGTTGATGCAACTGGTGAGCTTTAGATGTTTCCTTAATAGGTTGTAATTTTAGAAAAAAAAAAAAAGATAGGTTATTGTAATTGGATGCAAGTGATATTTGGCAGACTTACTAAAATAAAAGAGAACTGGAATATGTAGATTGAGTTTCACTAAACAATTTTTTCCTTGGGTATCTCAGAAATGCCATTATTAATGCTTATGTTAAGCATTTCTCATATTGCTAAAGTCATACTAAAAATACTAGCAATTGCTTATTATTGCTTATTGCACTCTTTCCTTTTACATTAGTTGTATATTTTCTATTTTTGATAATGTTGCTTTTTATTGCTCATAGCAATCCTACTCAACAGTCATCTTTTGCTAACATAGTAGAAGCATTAAAGAAGTTGCTCAAGTCTCCATTGTAGTTGATGCAAATGGGAATGTAGTGATAATGGCCATAAGCTAAAACCATTCATAATTGTATTCATAGATACTTTAACCTAAAGGACTAAATTGATTTAGTAGAGAGAAACCATAAGCTAGTTTTTAGGGAAACACTTGATCAAAGGAGATGATTACACATGGCATTGGATTATTGGTATTCGCCTTTCAAACTGAATCATATTATGACTAAGATATTGTCATATTTGTAATACTTTGATATTTGATATCTTATAAATGTCTTATTTCTTTATCATTAGCTTGTATATATATATATATATATATTTCAATGTTGATGCTTAAATGATAAAATCCTCATAATATAAATAAAGTTTTGCAAGGAAATTACAATGAGATTGTAATTATGATATCATCATTGCATAAAAGCTATATATTCCAAAAGTGTTCCTAATTGATACTTTATTAATAAGAGGACATTGACAAAAGCTATTGAGACTAACACATAGTTATTTTCTTACTTATAAAGCAAGCAATCGATCTCATAAGTTGAAATTTGGATAAACTTGAGCTAACATATGGGTGTTTGTTATAAGAACAAGTTCACTAAACATAAACCAATATGAGAATACTATATGGTAGTTCACATAGTATCTATGTGATAGTTATATTAATGATCTTATATTCTTATGTGATAGTTATATTAATGATCTTTTGACTTAAGATTACTTATGATCTTATATCATAAATGTTATACTTTGACTTTACTTATGGTTCTAATGAAGAATGCTCTAGTCGAGTATTGTTGGATATAACATAAGGCATATGAAGATGCATGAAGTAATCAAAATGGGATTCATCACCTTGTGTGATCAAAAGAGTATCTCAACTAATCTTGATTGAATTAACTTGAGAAATCTTTGGCCAAAGTGAAATAAGATTTTGGAATTGTTCTTAAACTTATTTGTGAGTTAATGTCAAGGACAAGACTTAACATGGTTGAACAAGATTGAGTCAACACTAAACCATACTTAATGTTCAAACTAATATACTATGTGATAAAAAGATATTTATTATATACTAAAACCATTCATGGATAGGTTGTTAATATTGACTTTTCTTTAGCAATTAGCAGTCATGGCAATGAAGCTAGCATGATCACGATCTATAAATATAAGATTGACTAATTAGAGAATTGCTAATGAAAACAAAAAGTTTGTTTCATCCATAGCCAAATACTAAAGCTTATAGTGCTTTTGTTTATAGCTAACATACTAAAGAACTTAATGGGTCATACATAATAGGATAATTGTGAAAGATTAAAATTGGGACAAATTAAGTTAGACTTAATTTGATTTTGTTATAACCAAAATAAAAGAAATAAAAACAAGAGAAAGAGTTTCCTTTGTATGGTACATTCAGCTAACATAGGATTAATTGTGAAAATTTTTATTCCAAATATTAAACCTAATGTAACCGAATGCATCCTTTATAAAAAAAAAACATCAAACTACCCCTCTTGGAAAAAGTAACAAGAAAAAAATATTTTACTTAAGAAAATATAAGAGGTCTTAAAAATACTTACTAGCTACAGTATGGCTTTGAGTTCACCAAACCTTAGAGAATATTCTTTCATAAGAATTCATATGGATCACCATTAGAGGCTGAACACTTAGGCAGCTTTTTGGCTTGGAATCTATTTGGAAGATCACCAAATTAACAAAAAAAATTTCAGCATCCAAAGTAAACACTTAAGCCGAAAACCAATGCATGTTTGTAAAGCTGTTTGTTTGTATAATCTTATTGATTGATCTTGGTTTTGGGGAGTTAAATTTTTAAAAATTATGCTACTCTATCTTTGATAATGATACATAATTCCTTTCATGGGTGTGGTTTGTACTATTTTTTACTTGTATTTTATCTATTAATGCGTTAAAACTTAAGAATGCAGTAGAAAGAAACCACATTTCCTGCAATTGCATTTTATCTATTAATGCTAGCAATGCAAGGTAATTTTCTTTTATTGATGTATCTTTTGAGCTAATTACTCAATTGCCTCTTAAATATATAGCTCATAAAAGCTATCTATCTTTTTTATATTTGCCTTGGTCTACATTAAGGGGTTTGTTTTCATCCACACTATCCTTCGACTAACACTTAAACATAGTTGTCGTCTACTTAGTCGAGGACTGCAATCACTATCCCACTATTTGCAAGATTTTGAAGTTTTTTGCCAAGGTAAAAGACCATTAAAAGCTTCTATCATTGCATGTCTTCCTTATTTCATTATGGCTACTTAGAAGGTGTAAATCTTACTTAAATTAAACATTTTATGATGGGTTAAATTCATGCATGAAGTAATTTCACATCTCCATTAAAACAAATGAAAAGGTAGAAAAACCATTAAAAGCTTTTATTTGTTGACCTTGATATATAGCAAAGGAAACATTGGCCTTCACCGTTTTTGGCCTTCGTGTGCAATAAAGGAAACATTGGCCTTCATCTTTTTTTTCCCTAGAATTATGATGATGGTCATTTCTATTTCATGAAATCTGTAACTAATACTAAAAATTATTTTGGTTATTTTATTGTTAGAATTAATGTATTTTGCATTGAAACTGAAATATTATACCTCATTTAAAAGGTGTAAAACTTGTTTGAATCAAATATTTTATGATATTAAATTTTTAAAAAAAATATTTAAATGTAAAATATCAAGATCCACATTGGTCACCTAACTTAAGAAATTGATTACTTAATTTTTATTGTTTAATATTTTATTTTATTTCACTATTATTTTAAATATTTTTATATTTTTATAAATTAATTTAACCAAACGTTAATAATAAATTCGAATCGCTATCGTTCCAGTACTGATAATTTCTTTCACATCCCGTACACATTGTGCCGCTTTTTCCTGTCCCATCATAAAACCAAAAATACTAATTCTGATAAATAAAAATCTTCTTCTTTATTATTTCTTTTCAAAAACTCTTTCCGGGAAATTTCTTGGGAGCAAAGAGTTAGAAAGTAACGGAAAATTAAAAAATTTTCTGTCTAAAAGGGTAATTTTAAGTAAAAATGCATTCGCTGAACCTTAAGGTTTTGACTGATTTGAATGCTGGAAATGGGAGGAACTGCTTTCCGGGCAAGCTGGTTATGGATTGGCGACGGATCTAGACTTTGGGAGGAGGAGAAGGGATGGGTGGGGTTGTTGGTATGGTGGCGCTGCTGGTGGTCGGGAGTGTAGGATAGTGGCGTGTGCGGTGGAGAGGATCGGGAATGGCGGGAATGGTGGTGGAGGGGAGAGTCCGAGTTTGAATCCTAGTCCAACTCAGAGCCAAACTTATGCAATGTTGAAACAACAAATGGACATTGCTGCTAAATCTGAGGTCAGTTTTCCTTTCTTGCGCGTTTAGAGGTTTTTTTTTTATTTTTTTTCTTTTTAAAAAACGAAATAAGAGTTTTGTTTGGATTTTTAGGATTATAAAGAAGCAGCGATAATACATGATTCTTTGAAAATGTTTGAGGAAGAGGAGCCTGTTTTGCTTAGGAGGTTGATTAAAGAGGCTGTTGCTAATGAAAGATTTGAGGTACTCCCTAAGATTCTTAACGTTTTCTCCCCTACCTTTAATTGATTCAATGTGAATATGTAACTTTGAATGAGAAGTATAGGTTGCTTGGAATCATAGAATATGGCTTTTTAGTCAGAAATGCTATCTGAATTACTACTGGGAATGCTTGCTGTTTAAGATGTAATGATAATCCAATGCTTCATGGATTCTAACGTTTCACAATGAATTCTCAAAAGGTTAAAATTACTGACTTCACATGAAACTCATGCCAATTTTGGTTTTTCAAGGCAGCAATTTTAAACGCCTGGCTTATTTCATTCGGATACCTAACAAAAAGGACATATGTTTTTTTTTAAGTTTTGCCCATTATGCAATGGGTCTCTAGAGATGGAGTTACAACTCTGTTCTCAGTTTTGATATTCTCTCAATTTTTGTATGATATATTTAAATCCTGTGTCTATCCGGTTGTTCCTTTTATTTGCATACAATTTTGTCAGGTTCAGCATTTAATTTTATTCAACCTGTCCTTTCTTCACATTTTGATGACCTTTATATCCATTGTAGAACTCAAAGTCATTTTTTACTTTACTTTCCTCTTGTCTTCTTCTTCGCAGTTTGAATACAGATAAGATTATAGCTATCATAGTTTCTCCCTATTTTTTGCAGCTTTTGGAATTTTCCCAAAAATCATCATGAATGCAACCAAGTTGTGTGGGTGTAATACAAAAGTTCCCTCAAAGACATTGGAATTAAATGCTGCTATATGAACTATTCTTGTTTCATGCCATACTCAGTTACTCATATGGATTTGGATATAAATGACTTTGAATTCTTTTAAGCTCATAATCTCTTTCCTGATTCATTTAGACTCTGGAGTTACCTTCTTTATGTACTCTTTTTTTGCCCCACTTTTGATTTTAATTTCTAATGTTTGACAATTAGAGATTATTTACGGATAATAATCTCACATAATGCATATCCTGTTAAATCTGATGCTTTTTCTGGAATTCTTCAGGATGCAGCTAGATATCGTGATGAGTTGAAGGAAATTGCACCTCATTCTCTCCTGAAGTGTTCAAGTGATGCAACAACCTTGGTATGACATTGACCTAATTACCCACAGCTGCCATTGCTGGTTTACAAAAGGATGTTATCGTTGTTTTTTAACTTTTATTTCTAAAGGACTACAGTGGGTTCATGTTATGACTCCTCTGGGTTAGTTGATAGGCAGCATTTGCCTCTATTAGCAGTATTTGAACTCCTTTGACTTTGTTTGTAAGATTTAATTTGATTTTAGGTTTGTTGCTAACCTTTTTATTTTGGAACTGAGAAGCCAAATGTGCTTGGATACAAAAGCCAACATATATTTGAGGAACTAAAATTAAAAGTTTAATTCTCATAAATAACAAAAATGGAACTTTACATTATGTGGGATTTATTTATTTTTTAGGCATTTTTTCATTTTTAACCTAGTATGATTTTGCTTTATAAAATCTTTTGAGAAAGTAAAAGATAAGCAGTACAAGCATTGAGTGAGTGAAGCCTTGACTAAATTATAAATCTTTTGGTATTCTGAGATCTTTATTGAAGGTGTAGTTGTCATGATCCTAGAGTGGAGCTAGGAATCTCACATCGACTTTATATTAGAGTTGGTCATGGGATATAAGGTTCACACATTCCCCTCCTTGTGAGACTCCTTTTGTGGCACAAAACCGTGAGGTCAGAGGGGTCAGAATGAACAATACCTCATAAGGTTGTGAACCGTGATAGGTAGGCTAATTTAGGACGTTGGATAAGTGCATGCTCGGATCCTAGAGCCGCGCGAGCTTGGAGGTTGAGTCTTAGCCTGTGACAAATGGTATTAGAACCAGCTCTGGGGGTACTAGCGATGTGCCACTGAGGATGGTGGGCTCTCATTGGAGTGGGGGAGGATGTCACGGTCTTAGAGTGGAGCCAGGAATCCCACATTGACTATGTACTAGAGTTGGTCATGGGATATAAGGGTTCACACATTCCTTTCCTTATGAGGTTAGAGGGGCCAAAGCGGACAATACCTCACAAGGGTGTGAACTATGATAGGTAGGTTGATCTAGGACGTTGGATGAGTGCATGCCTAGATCCTACAGCCGCGCCAGCTTGGAGGTTAAGTCTTGGCCCGTGACATAGTCTGATGCTAAAATAGGGTTATCAAAATTCCCCACTTCTTTTTTGTAACCTAAGTGTACTTTTGATAATCATATCTCCCTTGCTTCTTTCTAATATTATATTCTAGCAATGTAGGTTTTTTTTTTTTTGGCCAACTAGCAATATAAGGTTTAATTTGGCCATTATGGTTGTCAAGACTCCAGATTTTTAAGTGAGATACTCTTTACTTTTTTTTTTTTTGCTTCTCTGGCCAATTTCTTAAGTTGAGGTACTCTTTGGGGTCATAATTCCTTACCAAGCGAATGTAGTAAGGTCTATAAGGCTTATCCTTATGAGGAATTTGTCTTTGTGGAATCTATTTTAATATATCTATCTGGACATGTTAAGACAGAACCAACTCTGAATTACAGAAAATTGCTTATTTAAAGATGAAAGGGAAGAAAAAATTGTCAATCTGATACAAATATTTGGTTATTTCAGGGAATCAGAGTTCAGGTTATGAGTGTGTACATAGAGGGGTGTAATATGCCTTCAAGGGGACTGTACTTTTTTGCATATAGAATAAGAATAAGCAATAACTCAGATAATCCTGTTCAGCTTCTCAGAAGGCATTGATTTATCACAGATGGCAATGGGAAAACTGAAAATGTTTGGTGAGTTAACTCTATTGTCATCTATGCTATCTTTTATTTATCATTTTTAATATAGCTTAGTTTCAGTCTTCTCCTTCCACTGTTTGACAAGTATCAGATGGAAGTGTTTTTTATTCCTTCATATCCATAAAATCTGATTTTGTAGCATTCTTTTACTGCAGGGTTACTGGAGTTATGGGCGAACGGCCAGTTATTCTTCCCAGAACAGGTTTCGAATACTCATCTGCTTGCCCATTAAGTACATCCAGTGGCAGAATGGTAAGAGAACCCGCATGGTTTGCCTTCTTTCTCATTGGAAAAGTTGTTTAATTTTGTTAAAACTGAAGTACTGTTTAATTAATGGAATTAGAAAAGAATTTCTTTTTTAAACTTTATTTTTCAATTTGACACTTTCCTTTACAAGAACAATGATTATGATGTTTAATCATTAATTAATTGATGCAACTTGCTCTTAATACTTGTAAGTAGTTGGGTAAATTGCTTCCGATTTCCAACAGAGAAAGTTCATATTCCAAGGTTTTAATCTTCCTTGATACCAAATATAATTGTATTTATCTTAGTATGCAACAAGTTGATAGTCTGGGTAGAAAATGGTTGTAATAGACAGATAGACTGATAGACAGTTCAAAGCATATCTTGGAATTTATTCATTAAGCTGCCCATTGGATGGGATTTATACTTTTAACTTGTTCAGCTGTACATAGGTATTTTGAATGCAGCCCTAATGCTAAGCTTTCTGTGGCATATTAATCATAGAATCTATACGCTGACTATAAAAGTCAGGTTTCTTGACCGTTGTCTACTTTGTGGTTATTTTCTCCACTTCCTTGAGAAGCTTAAATTCTGATGTAAATTGCTACCCCTGTATGCATGTCTTTTGTGCCACTTTTGTGTTTCATTTTTTTTTTTTAATACCCTTCTTTTTGAGCTGAGTCCTGAACTTTTTGGGCTACTTGGAGTTGGACTATTTGTTAAAATGCAGTCAAGAAGCTCCTATTTATTGCAATGCAGGAAGGAGACTTTAAGATGAAACACATTGACAGAGTAGGCTCACCGAGTTTCAAGTTAGCCATCGCCCCATTTTCTCTCTCCACCCTGGGGGATGATGTTGATATCTTCTGAAATCTGAAACGAAATTGTCACCTTGGAGAAGCACAGTATCCTTGTCAATAAATAGAATCAGGTTATTTTTACAATTGAAGCTTGGCTTTGTAAAGCATGTTCTTTTGTGATCCAAATGTACAGATCTTCCAATGTAAGAGCATATATATAAATATATATTTCTGTTAATATTATAGTCCATTGTGTTTTTTGAGACAAACTAATGAAATATGTATTTAAGCAAACTTTAAATAACATAGATTTTGATAGGGGATTAGACATGAATGCTTTACGTATAAAAATTTCCCTTTTGAATGAATGAAAATCCCTATGGCGTGAGTTGGGTTCCTCCATGCATTGCCTAGCTTGCTTGCATATATTTTGAGGAACTTAGTTGTTAACTGTTGCTATTATTTTCTGGAGATTTAATTACAGGTTAAGTAAATTCCAAATATGCATGTACTGAAGTAAAAGATTTCATGATCTTTCAATGAATTCCTGTTAACAAAATGTTGTTGCAGGTTCCTAGGTACATTTTGATGATAATTCAAATGGAAAATAAGATTCTACAAAATATTTCTCATTTATGTAATATTTAATCTCTCTATCGACCGTAGACAAGAGCTTGAAACATTCCCCGGTATGGAACAATCATAATTCTACAAAACTTAGACTATCACTTTTGAAATAAATAATAATAATAATAAAGTTATTATCTCCTTCAATTTTGTAATGAGGTCGCTGTCTCTCCAAGTTGAGTGTTTACAATCGATAAAAATGACAACAATTTGACAAGAGAACATTATTTTTTACCTTCGCACTAAATCAACCCTTTATGCAAAACAAGAATTACATCTTAAAAACGTAACCTTGAGAAAGTTTTACCCAACTTAAAGCACCAGAAGATGGTAAATCTGAAAGAAATCTGTGTACATATCTGTGATGGCCATTCAGACAGCTTTGTTTGTGTATGTTTTATTATACAGGGCTAGTCGACACCTGCAACAACAATACAGGCTTCCATTTAATACAACAGAAATGAAGTTAAAGATACTTAAGGAGACAAATTTGAAGATACGACATATATTTATTGGTAACAAAAAAACAAAATGTAAAAGAAAAGGTGTTGGAGACTCTCACCTCAGAATTTGGTCACATGTAATAGAACCAAGGTCCAACAAATGAAAATCAAACTTCATGTACAAAAATATGACACACGTGATCACAAATAATTGCTTGGCAGAGAACCCATTACAATGATATTTTCATTGTCTTTATGCTCCATCCCTTCTGGCTTTGTCCTTGAAAATAGTCCAGAGAGGAAACCCACAGGTAACCCAGAACTTGACCTCTTCCCTAACAAGTCTAATGCTCCTCCATTTGCCCCAAAACTAGCACCAAGGATTAGACTATTTGAATGCCTCATCGCCTCATCTGCTCTAAGTAGTGACCCACAAGGACAGTTTGCAATCCTTTTAAAGCAATCCTTATGGAAAACTGATCCACAGGACATGCACTTTTCAATATCACCTTCCTGTTAATTATTTAATGCCCTCAGATTGTAGCAACGGAAGAGGATCAACAATAACTGATACTCCACAACTTATGAGCTTTCTCAAGCAAAAAGTTATAGAGTAAATATGCTACTTTTTTTCTTTACAAAATGAATAACTATACAGCATGTATGTAATTTGTAATGCTCAAGCTCAATGGTTCAGGCATTCTTAACAACCCCAAGCAAAAACAAAGGGCATCATGTAGTAGGGAACTCATGCAATGATAATGGCAATAGAGACATCAGGATTATAAGAAAATTTTGATGGTAAATTCATCCTGGAGCAATTGATTGGCTAGATAGTAAACATAAATAACCAATAGGACGTATACTGACCAGAAAAGGAAATATGAGAGATGATGGGTCATCACAGCATATGAGGCATTGCTCTACTATATGTTCCTGAATTTTCCTTGATACAGTTTCCACCATCACAGGAAGAGCTGACATATTTACTTCAGATTCAAACCAGCATAGGAGAAGAATGCCAAAAGAAAAGGGAGTACAAGAAAAAAGAATTTATATCCTATTTTGCAGATTCAAAAATGAAACCTACTAAAGCTAGATAAAAGCATGTCAAAAAAAAGATCCAAATGGAAGTCCACTCTTATTTCTCAGGTGATACATATAATATATTATTTGAAGACTTCTTCACCATCAAATAGGGGGACAGACACACATTACTTTTAAAACCTTAACAATCAAAACCTTCACTTGTGAGTTGTTTGTCTGAGTTTGTTTTCATGGTTTTGCAGGTAACAGTCTTCCAAAAAAGTGGTATTAGGCCAGTCCTGACTGAAATGGATACATTCAAAAATAATGACCTCTAAATAGAAAGTGAATCATATAAAGTCCAGCACAAAAAGAAATGGATAGACTTGATATTTAGATGATCTTTTCATGATTAGATAATAATAAAGTCCAGCCTAACAAGGTTTCATGCTTTATACATCATCTCTGTTTCCACTAAGCACCAACTTTCTAACCCAATCACCATCACCATCATATGTGTGAGAGAAAGCAAACTTAATCTTAAAAGAGAACTAATAAAAACTCATAGACAGCTTTGGAGGCGGTTTGCTTTTCACCCATTATTTATAAGGCATAATAATAACATAAGCAACAAAGTCCTTAGAAAAAGAGTTAACCATTTGAAAAAAAAGATATATTTAAAGCTGGAAATATAATAAAATATCATCCACTAAAAACCAAATGCTTATGGTGGGAAGTTAACCTGCAAAAGCTCCTTTGGAAAGATCAATGAGATCTCTAAGCACAAAAAAATCATTGCTTTCAATAAGATATCTTCGAGATCCAAGTCCTTTGTTGATTGACATAAGAAACGGACAGCGAACATATGGAAGCATATTTCCTATTTTTTTCCTAATGCCCATAACATGGTGCAGGGCTGGAACCTTCGAAAACAGGAGAGGATTAACTGCACTAACACAAAGCATGGGCTGCACAAAAAAAAAGGACTCTTTATCAAAACACTTGGCTTGACCTTAAGTATTAATTAAGTAAAAATTTTGGAGATTAAAATTGCACTTGAAAGCATTTTATTAAATGCATACATAATCTGAATACAGATAAACAAGCACCGCAAATAGCTCGTGGTTGGGTGTAAGGGAAGAAAATTCCAGTACAGAGCCAATGAACCTTATCATTCCTAGGCTCCCTATCCACAGCAATTTTAAGACCCATTGGACTATAATGAGAACCCATGTTACTCATTTTATCATCCTTACCTTTAAATCTTTTGAAAAGTACAAAGATGAGAGAGTAAGAGAATTATTTCCTTAAGTAGGAGTAAAGATATCTACCTGAATGCACTAATTTCAAACTGGATGGGCATATGTAAAACAATGCCTAATCCTGGTTGTCTTTAACATACAATTGACCTATACCTAGATCCTATAAACAACATTTCATATCAGTACCACAGCCATTACCTGGTCATGTATAGAATCCAGATATGATTTAGCCAATTGAGAAACTGGATAACGAGTAAAATCCCAAAGATGCAACACTCTTGCTGGTAAGACTGCCATCTCATTTTTGTGACAGGAAGAACAAAACAACTGGCCGATGTATTCACAAAGTCTAGGCTTTCCCCATCCAAATGATTGGACCAAATCTTGCATTACAGTCATTCCATCGTCAAAATGTTTGTGGCATCCAGCACAAGTGTAATGTTGAGCTTCTAACATCTGTTTCATTGATTTGGATGGTCGAACTTCAACAATAAGTGATATAGTCTTCCCTAAAGGAGAAATATTTTCTGTATCTTGCCCTCTTGAAAAATATGTAGACTGAGGCAACAGGGTATTTGATGGGGGGGTGCTAGGAAATGAATCTTGAGGAGACAAAAACCAAATCAACGTAGTTGGAGGACTAGAAGAAAACCTGGAATGGATAATGGAACATAAACATTCTTGAATAAGAACGCTTCTTTCAGCAATAACATCAGGAGATGCATTCCCAAATATGTTTCTAGATTCCCTTTCTACAGATGACCAGGGAGGAGGAAGAATCCAACCTTGCTCAGAGAATAATGATTTCAAGCGACGATAGAGGGTACAGAAATCGCGGTATCTGCGTTCAACCTCCCACTGGTCATTGCCACACCACACTCTTATCTTATACACAGTGTATTCCTTTACCCCAACCAATCTTTCACTAAGAGAGACGTCTCCTTTCTTCTGCTTTGCACCCACCACTTCAACACCATCTATTCTCATGGCATGTGCAGTGCGGAGGTAAGCATCACCTGCATCTGAAGTAGAAGCAGTTGACCCTCCATCTCTTAGAGGTAGGGATAACTGTGGTTGGAACATCCTATTACCCTGAGAGAAGAACATGGCTCCAGGAGAGTCAACAGACTCAAGCAAAATTTCTTCCATGTCATGAACAACCTCATCATAAAATTCATTTAGCTCAAGATTCTCCACCTGGAAGATGTAGTGGATGGACAAAGAAAAACATTAGCAGCTTAAAATGCAATTTATTGGAGCCACCCTCAGTAGGTTGATAACCACTTAACTACATAAGACGGTTTGTCAATCACAAACTCAAAAAGTCAGTGGCACATCAATTTTGATAATAAACCATCACATAAAATGATGCACTCAATGCTCAATGAGCTCGTTTCCAGCTACATTGCACAGAATGACAAGTCTGTAGTAAGTCAGTACAAATAGCAGAGGTCAACATACCACAACATTAGACAATGAACAGCTATGGTAAGAATGATAGTTAGTTAGTTAATGCAGCAGATCATCTTAGAGCTTTTGCAAGTTTATCACTAAGTTATTTTCCCAATTGATTTGAGAACCACCATGCTTCTTGACCAAAGTATCCAGACAGCAAATAGTTCAACAAGATAAATAAAAACAAAAAGCTTCTCCAACCAGACCAAAATTATTTTGCCTAAGTTAATATTATTCACTCCACTAGCAAAAATGTAAAAACACATCTAGCTAACAGTTACAATTCATAAGCATATGAAAAATCTTAAATAATTCAAGAGGCTGAAACAAGAAAATTTACAAATGACTGACCTTAACCGGTCCAGTAGGTTCTTCAAATACATCTGCTGGTGCAGGAAGATTCTTGAATGTAGTACTCCCAATACTTTCACAAGTAGATGTGGGAAAATCAGGTTTGCAATCGTCAAACACTAGTGCATTTATTTTTGGAGGAGAGTAGATTGGACGGGCACAATCAGCAAGCGGATCCAATTCTGCTTTATACTTGCCAATGTCCTGTCTATCAGATAATTTACTCTCATCAACAGCAATCACCTCCTTAGAATCAATAGATTGATGCTGCCTTACCCTATCAGAATCCACAACATACAAACCTATCTCCACAGGGGCTTTTTCTACAGGGGTATCCTGCTCCATTGCAAAGACATCGGTAACAGAACAAGTTTCTAGATACTTCATGTCATCATCAGCATCGTGGAGTTGATTTCTAGTAAAAGCAATATCTTTTACATATTTCTCTGCCTCGTGACCCCTTCGAAAACTGACCGCATTGACCAAATTTGCCTCTTCTACTAAATCATCAACCACCCTTTCTTGATAACTTGCCATAGGAATGTCTTTTGCTTCTTCTACAAGCTCTGGTTCTCCTGAACTGGAAAAACCAATTGGAAAAACACCAAAAGTATTAATATGCTCTTGCGATTCATCCCTAACTTGAACTCTTTCCTTTGCGACGGATGCATCTAGCAGCATGAAAGAAGCCAGATCAGCCATGCCCGCTTCTTGCTCAAAATCATCCCAATCATTGGCACCAAACGCCACAGACGAATTAATCACCAAAGGATTCTCGCACACATTCTCATTCTCATTTTTATATTTCTTCCTATAATAAGAATTATTCTTACACTCATCATCATCTGTCCCATAGTTATACATCGAATCTTCCCCTTCTGAATGCTCATATCTAGATGAATTCCCATCTTCCTCCCTTAACTGCATATCCAAACATGAAGAACTACCTTCTTCAACGATTTTAACGTTAGCAAATCTGCTTCCTTCTTCGGTTCTGTCTTTTCGAAACGAAATTCTCCCATTGGATAGAACATTTAGGTTCCCCTCCAAACTGAAATTCTCAAAATCATCAACCAAACCATTAATACCCCTAACTGACCCGAACTCAGATTCTCCAAAACAATCATTGAATGTAGCTATTGCATTCGGCGTTCCAAGCGCCGAGTTCGCCCTGCAATAGCGTTCGAGATCCGATTCTCCGCAAGATGCTTTTGAGGCGCCGCCGCTGGCCGATTTCAAACGGGGTGGACTGAAAGAATTGGGAGAGGCGACTTGGTCAAGGTTGTTCCCGCGAGCCCCCTCTCCATCAATCATTTGGTAATGAAATCGAGAATTTTGATCAAATGAACCAACAGCTTTGATCTGAATTAAAAGAAAGAGAATCAGAGATTAATCAGCTTACAAACCTGATAGAATCAGAAAGCGGTGATGCTCTGCTTAGGGTTTAGTTTGATTAATGTGAAGAGTAAAGAGTAATTGAAGAGCGTCAAAGCGGAGAGGATTGAGAAAATAAAATGAAAGGATTTGACCGACCGTTATGGCACCGGACAGTCAAACACAAATCAAATTTCTGAAAGTGTCTATGACTCAGATCTTTCTGAAAATGTTCTTTTGTTGGTTTTTAAAGACAACTTATTGGCAAAATATTAAGGTGGTTGGTCCGGAAAAAGTAATTTTTTTGTTTCAAATCTTATTTTTTATAATTTAAATTTTTTGTTTAATTTATGAAAATATGATTATTGGAGTTTTTTAAAATTTTAAGGGTGTAAAAAAGAATGAGAAAAATAAAGAGAATTAAAAATATTTTTTGTTTTTGAGATGTTTTAAAATTTTATGACAAAGTAATTTTTCATTTTTTATTTAATTATATTTTTAGATTATATAAATAATATTATTTACTTTTATAATGTAGTATTTTTTATAAAATATTAAGAAAATAATTTTTTTAATATATTTTAAACAAAAATTACATTTTTAATATAGTACTATCAAAATTCTCACAAAAGTTATAATTAAAATTATTTTTTATAATTCCATAAAAACGACGTTTTTAAAAATAAAAAATATGATCTTTTCTAAAAATATGAAAATTTTATTTTTTAAAATTTAATAAAAATGACGTTTTTAAAATAAAAATACAATCTTTGTTAAAAAGATTATATTTTTAAGATAAAAGCATAATTTTTTGTTGTAAATATGAAAAAAAATATTTTTTAGAATTTAATAAAAATGACATTTTTAAGATAGAAAACATAATTTTTATTGAAAAGATGATGTTTTTAAAATTAAAAAAATAGTTTTTTTTAAAACATGAAAAAATATATTTTTTAAAATTCAACAAACATAATGTTTCTAAAATAGAAAATGCAATCTTTGTTAAAAATATGAAAAAAAAAATATAATTTTTAAAATTCAATAAAAAAGACATTTTTAAAGTAAAAACATAATCTTTATTGAAAAAACAATTTTTTTAAGATAAAAACGTAATTTTTGTTGAAAACATATAAAAACATTTTTTTAGAATTCAATAAAAATGATATTTCTATGATAAAAATCTAATTTTCGTTAAAAATATAATTTTTTTAAGATAAAAAAAACATAATTTTTGTTGAAACTATGAAAAAAAATAAAACATAAAATATTTTTAGTTAATAAAATGTAAAAAAAAAATTCGATCCACTTATTTTCTCTACATAGAAACAATAACATTAGAATAATAATTAAAATTGTAAGATTATATTTATTAAAAATTTTAAAAAAAATTATTTTTCAAAATTATTTAGTTTCAATGAAAACAACGTGTTATTCACATATTAATATTATGAATGTTATGTATTATTTACGTGTTATCAAAAATAATATAATAAAAAATTTTATTAAATAATCTTTCATTTTTATGAACCAAACAAAAAATTCTTATATTTTGCTAAGTCAACAAAGCTTAGGAATCACACATTCTTCCTTGATATCACTTTATTCTTGAATCACTTTTTCTCTTAGATTCTGAACCAAATGCCTCCTAAAGATTAATGACTTATTTGAATTCAAATTATAGTTTAAAAAGTTATATATGTATAAAATAAATATTAAATGTTTATTTAGGTGTAATAAAAATATAAAGATTTATCTAAATAAAATGGTAAAATTTAGAGACTTTTTTATTATTTTATGGCATTGTCTCTTTTTTTTCTTTGTGTATTAGCGCTATAGTTGTTTTGCACAACAAAAATAAAATATTTTTAAGCTTAAAATATTTGTCCACTATGTTATATATTTTTTGTTAATTTTGTTAATGTCATTTGTTAACTGATTGACATAAATATTTAATAAAATAATAATACATATAAAAAAGTTTAATCATTACCAAGCCATCAATTGACACGTTATCCTTACAAAAAATTTCCAAAAAAATTAAAAAAAGCTTAAAATTTTCAAAAAAAAAAAGAAAAATCCAAACTTTTTTGTAAAAACTGAATTTAAAAGAATAAAAAAACCCCAACAAATAAAAAAAAATAAAAAAGAAAGAAATTTTCTAATTTTAAGGAAATTTTAAAAATATAAAAAATTAAAAATTATCTAAAAAAAACCCAACAAATTCAAAAATATCTAAAAAAAAATTATAAAAAATTTCAAAAAAGATGACAACATTCAAAAAAATCTCAAAAAAATCAAAAATAAAAAATTTTCTCCAAAATTAAAAAACCTAAAAATATATAAAATTTTAAAATCTAAAAAAAATTTGAATATTTTTTAAAAAGAAAAAATTAAAAATTAAAAAATACAAAATTTTTTATTTTTTAAAATTTTTGGGTTTTTTTTTCAAATTTTTTTTAATTTTTATGATTTTTCAAATATGTTTTCTAGATTTTTTTAATTTTTAAGTCTTTTAATTTTTAGACATTTTTGAAGATTTTAGACTTTTTTTGTTTTTGAAAATTTGAAATTTTTTATTTTTCATTTTTTGTATTTGAAAAAAAATTTAAATTTGTTTAAAAAAATTTAGATATTTTTAAAATTTCATATTTTTAAATTTTTGTGAATTTTTTTATCTTGATTACATATTGTAGATTTTTTTAAGGTTTTGAATTTTTGCATAAATTTTTTGAATTTTTTATAAATTTTTTAAAATGTTTTAGATTTTTTTATTTTCTTAATTTTTCAATTTTTATTCGAATATTTTTATTTTTTAAGAAAATTTTTTTAATGTCAATATTGTAATTGATGATGTAGCGTTTATTAGATTTTTTTTATTTATGTCAACATATTATTGAATGCCATGTAACATATTAACTGATAACGCTAGACCAAGATACCAATATAGATGATAGAATACAAGTTAGAGTATTTAATTATGAATTTTATTTCTTTGGGTACCAAACTAATAAAAAATGTATAATACATGTACTATTTTGTATTGAACCCATTTTTTAATATACTTTTTCTCCATTATTTCCTAACATCATGTTTTCTTTGTTTATTTTAGAAAACAATATCATTTTAAAACTTCATCTAAAATCATTTTTAAATTTTAAAAAGAAAGTATTTTTAGCTTTCGTGCAAAACTAGAATTAGACTCTCTACTGCATAAAGGAATTATTTTTCATAATTGTTTTTATTATTTTAATATTGTTAATTTTGAATTGATCTAAGATTTTGATATAACAAAACATTAAGTTAAATTTATGATTATCAAATTTATTCATTTAGTAATTTTTCTTTAACATTGTTTTTCAATCAATTCTTAAAAATTTCTTAAATATTATTATATCTCAAATTTTTGTCAACAATTCAAACTATTAAATGAATATCATTGATTAAGACCATTAAGATAGCAATGTGCCAAATTGTCTCCACATGTTTGCATCTTTTTGAATTGGATACATTACTATATATGATTTGAAATATATTTGCATATTATTATATATGATTTGAAATGCATCTTAATTAGAATATAATTTTGCTTGAATTAAAATAATTATTTATGTGATAACATTTCTTTAACGATTGATATGAGCTGGAATATATGTCTACATGATGTTGATGTTTTAAATTCTAAGCATATTTTATTAATACATGATCTATGAGTAGTATGTATATTATTCTTCTATATTTCTGCTCATAATTATCATGTAGTGAATTTGTGATTGTGTACTAAATTGCTAAAATTGGATATATTGAAATATTTATGCTCTTATGCTTGGATCCATATATTTGAACTTTATTATACATATTACACTTGAATACACGAATTCTTTATGACTGTATATGTGCTTGAATTCTTTATGGCTGTATATGTGCTTGATAGGATCGTATGTGCTTAGCCATATATATGATCTTGAAATTGTTTTATGCTTTGAATTCATTTTTATTTTGATATGATAAAAAGGGGGAGAGATATATATATACATGGACAAAATTTGCTTTTAAATTCTTATTAAATATTATATGATGGTGTTGTTATTTATTAATGTGCTTAAATGATTTTATATTATTATTGTATATTGTGTTGGAAACATGATGTGGAAATGGCCTTATTGATATTGTTTTAAGATTGAAAATTGTGCTTGTATTAAGGAGAGATTAAATTAAAATTTTTTTTTGAAAATAAGAAGAAACTTTTTCAAATTTATTTTCAAAATTCTTAATTGATTAAGAGGGAGGTTTTCAAAAAAAAATCTATCTTAAATTTTGTTATATATATATATATATAAAAGGAAATTGTGTTTGTATTTTTTGGCCTTTTTTAAGGCTATGTTAGGCTTATGTTTTTGCTTGTAATTAAGCTATATAATGGGCATTTAAACGGGCCACATTATATGCCACATATAAGACTTTTAAATGAGTTGCATAATGGGCCCAAAAATAATGGCCTTGGCTCATGTTGGGCCCTCAAGTTTTTTTGGCCTAAAATTGAATTAAATTGGGCCTCAATTGATGTAAGAATGAGTTTGAATCAAATATACAATCAAAACACCCAAAATGACCCAAATTGTTATGCCTAGATTAAAATTACATCTGTATATTGCCAAATTGTTTAGAACAAAATTTGATGTCTACACATGCAAGGTTTGAAGGTTTGACAGTTTAAAGGTTCCTAAATTATTCTTTACATCATCGTCTATTATAGATGAGAAAGGCACCACAATCCTCACCCACCATTATAAGCTCAAACATAAAGGATTTAGTTTAAGTAGTAGTTTTGCTAGCTCACACAAAGATTATCACCTCACGAAAATATAAGTACTTGCTAGATTCTAAGAAAGAATAAAACTCGAGTTTAAAGCCTATGCATGAATGCATGTGTACAATGTGTAAAGGAATGTGCCAACCCAAATAGTCAAATAAATTGGTACATATGAAAAGTCAAAATCTACAAAATAAACAAATAAATTAGTACACATAAAAAAAATCTTAAGTTAAAAAAATAAATAAATAGGTTAGTCCACATGAAAATTTTAAATAATTACATAATAAAACCATCAAAGTAAGGCTTAAGATAATATATAACTAACGACTTGACTCTCTAATGTCCTTAATGGAGTCATCAAATTGTCATAATGTTCAAATCTGTAAACCTACTCATTAGACACAAAAAATATAGAGTCACCACCAAATTTTTTATTTAGAAGTGATTAGTCACCTATGTGAATCTATCATTTTTAATATTATCCTAAGCTTAACTAAGGGTTCATAAAAAGAATAAATTTTTATCTACATGAACAAAACTAAGTCTGAGAGTCGGTTAGAAGGTTTTAATACCCCCGCAACACCCAAAATTGGTACCAAATTAATTATATGTTATTTTGTTTATTTCAATATTTAATTATTGAAAAAAGTCCTTAGGCTTTCACCCACCAAAAAAGAAAATTTTCTCACCTCAAGAATATTCAAAGTAAACTCGTTGTTTACTTAAAGAGGTTCCATTGTCAGATTTATTAAATATGTTGTGAAAAATCAAATCTCAATTCCTTTCATTTATTTACAAATAATGTCATACAAAAATACTATCAAAATATCATAGAAAAATATCATGCAAAAATATCATAATTAAAACATACAAAGATCATGCAAAAATAATCAAGCAAAAAAAAATCATGTAAATATATGATAAATCATGCAAATATATCATAAATCATGCAAATATATACTAAATCTTGCAAATATATAATAAATCATACAAATAAATTAGATCTATGCAAAGTATCATGCAAATAAAAATCATGCAATAAATATCATCATGTAATAAATATCATAAAAGCTTTTTTTTTTTCTCATCACTTTTAATTCAATCATAATTAAAAATAATAAATAATAAAATAAAAACAAAAACAAAAAATAAAACAAATAAAATAAATAAAATAAAAATAAAAAATAAAAAGGAAACCTATGATTGGGTCAGTTTGTAAAACGTATTAGGTTGTAGAACGAGCATGCGAGCGGGTTAAGTAGGTTAAAATGTAGGTTTAGGCTAACCTCTAAATGATGTCATTTTGAACTTGTATAAAAGGCAAAAATCTACTTCTTTCTTTAGATTTCCCATTTCTCTTCTCTCTCTAAGCTTCAAATACTTTGACTTCTCTATAAAAATCCCATCATGAAATTCAACCGTCTAGCCAAAAATCCAAATTTCGACATCGAAAAATTCAAACAGTGCCAAAAAATTCAAAAATTTCCCAAAACCTAAAATCTTATCACTGTAAAATACCTCCAACCATTATGAATTCAACCAGAAACTTTGAACCTTGTCAAAACAATAAAAAAAAAAACTCAAAAATTAAAAAAATTTTTAAAAAAACCTTGAACTCTAGAAAATCCAAAAAAAAAAAATCAAACCAAAGCCCTAGAATCCTAAAAGTCAAACTAAAAGACCTAGAATCCCAAAGACTAAAATAGTTCCTAAAAATCTTCAAAGAATTGAATCAAATTCCAAAACCCAGAATCTAGAACCCAAAACCTAAAATTTTGTTTGCTTAAATTGGCTACTGCATAATTGCTTGCTCTAATTGATTTTGTTTGCTAATTGCTTCTTGATTGCTTGTGTTTGCTTCTTGATTGCTGTCTTTGATTGTAGATTTAAGGTCCTTTTATAAGGATGAAATCTCACCTTAATTTGAAAAAAATCCCAATTCCATCGAATCTTGCCAAAATTCTTAAGATTTTTTTTCTTTTGAAATCTTTCATTTTTCTTCCATGGATTGGGGTTCAAGTATTTCCATAAGAAATTAGTCCTTAAATTTTCAATCTTCAATAGGATCCAAGAACCAAATCTTAAGCTTTCCTTTTACCAAAAAAAAAAAAAAAAGCCATTTTTTTTTTCTGATTTCCTCTTTTTGGTCATATGGCAAAAAATGAAAATAACAAAAAAAAACTAAAATAAAAAATAAAAACTAAAAAGTTAAAATAAAAATACAAAATATAAAAATAAAAATGGATTGGAATGGAGTACACACACAATTTTGGGCTTTTTAATCTTTGAGTCTATAGTTCAAGTTCACAATTAAGGCTTAGTCCATTATAAAAAATTCAAATCTCATTTTAATATTGAAAAAAATCTTGGACAAAATGGAGTATCTACAGTGAGGATTTCAACAAGTTGTGCCATGGCTAAAAAGATATGTGATAACCTTGAAGAGATGCATGAGGAAACACGAAAAGGAATTAGGTGCAAGCTACTCTTCAAATCAAAATGTTCATGCGTTTATGGCTCTTGAAAAGCCTAAAGTAAATTCCTCACCTTATGATTCAAACTCTTATACTTTTGATGAATTGTATGATACCTTTGATGATCTAGTTATATAATTCGAGTCAAAAAGTTTGAAATATAAGAAAATAATTTCAAGATTGAATGTAAAAAATGAATTTTTAATAAAAAAATATAAAGTGCAAAAACAAAATGAGAAATTAAAAATCAATTTTGAAGCTTGCCCAAAGAAAAATGAAATAATAGAAAAAAAAAATTTAGATTTAAGAATTAAATTTGAGAAATTGATAAATGTAAAGCATGAAGTTTTAGTTACCTCTCATACACTAAAATGACCAAATGTAATCATTTTAACTTTCATAGTCATATTATATCCACTTATCCCATTAGAAGAAATGCTTCATTTAGAATTAGGTAAGTATGGATTCTTAAGGGAACAAGAGATATTATGACTTAACCTTGAAGGACCTAAAGTAATTTGGATATCAAAACCCAAATGAGTAATGTCTCTTGTTAGTACGCTAGATTAAGAAGTTATAAAGTATTTTCTTGAAGATTGAAACTCTAGACACACAATAAAATAGGATAATCTCTAAATCAAAATTTTATTTGAAGTGAATTTGAGATTTGGTTACCTATTCTTGATTGAATATTGAGTTCTTAATATATATATATGTATATATATATATATATATATTGAGTGCTTAATATATATATATATGTATATATATATATATATATTGATAGCGCAAATTGATTCTTTGGATATATGTTTTTAATTGAATAGTCTTAAAGGAAACATGTGCCTCAATTGAATATATATTTGTCATACTATTGAATGCTTGATGGTTTTGACATAAATGTATTCTCATTATTATTGAAATTGATTTTGATGCTTATTTACATGAGATATATTTATATTTTATTTTTAGGAGAGTATAAGTGTAAACATCACCATTATTCTTAAAATTTTGATATACAAATGTTGATATTCTTGGTGAATTTGATTTTATATTGAATGCACATTTTATGCTTATGAGAACTAGCATAAGTATGGCTTTGTACATAAATGCTTATTATTAAAATACATGACATGCTTGATACAATTGAACTATACGTGTTTGGTTGAATTGTATTTATGCACAAATAGGGATGTAAATGGATACCATTTACAACATATTGGAATATTTTGAGAAATTTTCAACTAATAAAGTTCTAGTTTATTTTTCAAAAAAATTTTTTTTTTTCTAAATTTATGAACAATGAAATAAAGCTAATAAGAAAAATGAAAAGTTATGGCAATAAAAGGAATTAAGAAAGTTACTTTTAAATGTCGAATTTAATATCATCTTTAACAAAACTAAAATGATAATATGTGATCAATTAGTACCGTGGTGTCATGCATGGCACCAAAAGCCATTAGCAGGCAACAACCACCCTACCGGCTACTATGATAGCTGAAATTTAGTTACTAATCACCCTATACCCTACAGCCACTATGATGGCTAAAATTTAGCCATTAACCACTCTATACCCTGCATCCTTTTTTCTCCACCAAATTACCATGGTTTCCACAAACTTTCCTATGAACTTAAATTTCTTTTTAAGACTAAGCAAAAATCAAGTTTAGGGGATAACAATTCAAACCAAAAAAAAAAAAAAAACTATGTCAAAAAACCTCCCCATTTATTGCCATTGCCACCATCAATAACCACCAACTCTATCACCTCCGAACCACTAGAAAAAAACCCACAACCACCAACATACCATCGAAAATACAAAAAAAAAAAAACCCAAAAACTACCTTTTATTGCCAAAATTGAATCATAAAAAATAAATCAAAGCATCCCCTTCCTTACCAATAATAATCGTGAACCCTCTACCATTACCAACAACCATAAAAAACTTGCAACTACCCAAAAAAAAAAAAATTGCTCAAAACAAAACCAAACCAAAAACCAAAAAAAAAAAATTCATTCCCATAAAGGGAAACTAATAGTATTATAAAAAAGCACAAAATCACAAAATGAAAAAGGGAGATTTTGGTTTTAAGGAGTTTGAAAAGGTTTCGAATCTGAATGTTTGGAACAGAGGAAGGTCTCGACTAAGGTAAGAACATACTAGGAGTTGATGGCATTTGAGTGATACAAGTTGAGTCTTTTGAGCTTTGAAACAAAAAGTTTCAATATAGGTCTAGGCAATCTAGAAAATTTTAAGGAGAACTAGGTTGAAAATAGGAAAAAAAAAAGCTTGAAAAAAAATATTTTGAAACTTTTTGGGATTTTTCTGGCATAATAGGTGTCGGCCAAATGTTAATGGCAATGGTCGATGCTAGAATGATTGGTCGAGAACTTGATTTTTATTGTTTTTTCATTTTATTCTCGAGAATAAAATGAGAAATGTAGAGAGAAGTGAAATGTATAGAGAGAGGGATTGAGGAAAATGGTTTTTATATATTGTAAAAAAAAAAAAAAGATCCATACGTGCCCCCAACTGATTTCATGCCCAGCCCAACTTGTTATAGCTAATCAGCACTATTAACTAGCATTGACTTATTGATCGTCTGCTAACTAGTGTTGACTAGTTGTTGACCAACCATATCTGATAATTTTGTATTTCTTACTAATTTTTTGCCTTTTTTATTCACTTTAATTATATATTAATTTATTCACTTACATATTTAAATTTTAAAATTTAAAAAGTAATATTTGTTTACTTTGAAATTAGTAAAGAAATGACAAATTTAATTTATTTTGTTTCATAATATAATTTGAAAGATTTTCAAAATAATAAAAATTCTAACAAGTAGAAGTCTTTTCAATGATGGGACATTAAGAAGTTTGAATAGTGATTACTTAAAAATTCTTAAGTGAGGATATTTTTCTAAAATGCCACCAAATTATTAGAATATTTAAGAAAATATTCGATACAAAAAGCTTCCATTTACTTATTTTTTTTATTTAACCTAATATAAAAAAGATTTTTTTAAGAGAAATAAATTTCATAGATTAAAACATGAATATCATGCTTCATTATTTAAATATCATGCACTTACATTGATTATAAAAATAAATATGAGTTTTTGACAATGGAATTCTAAGAAAGTCCTAATAGTGATTCTTAAAGAAATCTTTAGGTGAGAGAATCTTTTCTAATGTTGCCAAAGTTTTGAAACATTTTCAGATTTTTTCAACCACAAAGGTTTTAGTTTTTTTTTCAAGTAAAAAATAATAATAATAAATCTTTTTTAAAATTGAAAAAAATGAAACAAAGCTAATAAGAAAATTAAAAAATTATTACAATAAAAGGAATTAAGAAAGTTATTTTTAAATACCAAATTTAAAACAATTTTTAATCAAAACTGAAAGGATATGTGATTAATTGATACCATTTTAAAATAGTCATTGAGAGTGTATTAATCATTTCCCATGCATAACCATATTTCAGAACCTAAACTATTTTCAGAGACAAAAAATTATCTTTTTGATAATCATAATTAATTTTAAAATTTTATTAAAAAAATAAGTTTCATTATGCGACCAGTTATATCTAAGTAAAAAATATTTGTGACAATTCATATTTTTTAAAATATCATCTAATGGTCAAATCTTCAGACTAAATTATTACGACAAGTATAATTTTAAACACTTTTTTTCAAATGAAAAAATTTCAAATCATGATAATTATGTTAAACTAGCCCAATCTAGGTAACAAATTAAGAAAAAAAAGATTAGAAGCTGTAAAGCAATCTTAAACACCTCGACACATGAACAATCTATAACTATTATTGGGTTTCACAGCGATGCTAATGGCACTTCAAAATAGGTCTAGCATTTCCATTGTCTTAATGGTTCATTAACCCTTTACCTACCATTTTCCCTTGTGTGCAAACCTCAACTTCAGATATAGATCAGAGAATGTAAACAAAACAAAAGTAATATAGGAGTGGAGGTTCCACTTTAATTATTAGTGACCTTAACAATAATGAAAATTTGAAAATGATTACACTCAACATAATCCTTTTTTTTTCCACAATCAACCATCTCATTCTATTTATATATATATAACCAACCAAGACATAAGTTAGGTTTGACCCTTTCTTTCTCACTGAGATTTAAGCAAGTGGTATTTGGGAGTAGTTTAGTTTAGTAGCATGTTACACTGAGTTGCACTATGACTTAAATTTGGGTTGCTGCTAGTGACAATCATGGTTAACTCTGCCATGGCAGATTTAACCAAAGACAAAAGAGAAGTGCACACAACAATTAGTAGGGTTGGCCACATGTCTGCCTTATGTCGGGGGAGATGCCAAAGCTCCAACATCAGATTGCTACAATGGTCACAAACAAGTTCTCGAGAACAACAAGAAGTGCTTATGTGTTATAATTAAAAATAGAAACGACCCTAATCTAGGTCTTAATATCAATGTTACACTTACTTTGGCTTTGCCTTCTGTTTGCAATGCTCTTGCTAATGTTTCCAAGTGTCCTGGTATGTCAAGATTATATGGTGGTTATTATGGTTACATTACTAGTTTGTTTTTTACATATTTACTTATATCTTGCACACTAAATTTTAAATTAATTAAAAATATCAAATTATTTGTTTGATTAGTAGAAATATAGAATTTTAACTATTAAATATATAATATTATAGAAGATAAAAATTCTCAATCAATGTGATATAAATATTAGGTAAATTTTATGTGCACATATTAATGTGATAAGTAAGATTAGATTTTTGTCTTTTGCTTTTTAGCCTAGTGGCAAAGAAGTCTTAAGAAAGACATTAGAGCTTAGGTTTGAGCCAAGCCTCTCCCTTCTCTTTTTTCATGTAATAGGGTGTTGCCTTCCCTTGAAACCAAAAAAAAAAAGTAAGATTAGATTGTTACATCTAACCTATTAATTATATATATTCTAGGCTTTTGGATCATTGTTTTTTTATTAAAGGATTTGCTTTTGGAAAATGTGAATGTAGAGCTTTTACACATAGATCCCGATTCCCCATAAGCTCAAGTTTTGTATGGTGGTGCCTATAGCCCCCTGCTCCTAATGTCAGTGGTAAAATTTTATCCTTTTTTTTAAAAATTTTTTGAGTGGCCCTTTATCTGATTCAAATTTTTAGGGTAATGCATTATGTTGTTGATGTTAGTGGAAGGGAATCCCATAAGTTCTAGCTAGGGATAAAATGTTCTACAAAAGGGATATGAGAGTTGCTGTACTGAAAAAAGATGGTTAGGATTGGTGAGTGTTACCAGATGGACTTTGTTTTGGTATTTCGTTGGTTCATTTTTGTTTATATAAACTGGATATTTTCAGATCTATCATTAAGAAGCTGTTTAATCTCACTATCTTTTTTTTTTTTGTTTATCTTTTATTTTTGGAATGTCTTAAAATTATGTCTTTTTTTTTAACATTTAAAACTATTCTTTTATATTAAATTTATTTTTATGATTTTTTTTTATCTTTTGACATTAAAAATACGAAACTTTAATTTTATAAAAAAAATTTAATTTTAATATAAAATACATTAAAATTAAATTTTTTTAAACTTTAGAAAAATCAATATATAACAAACAATTTAAGATGAATGGAGTATTTGATTATTATGTTGCCAGCGTGCTCCTATTCAGTATTTGTAATATTTTGTCACCAAAGTAATAGATAAGTTTTGACTATTAATTTTGGTTTGACGAGTAAATTGACTTATGAACTGTATTATTTTTCATAATAATTTTATTTGTCCATTTCTTTCTGTGTCAATATATTAATGAAGTTTATATTTGGAGCCAATGATATGATAAAATTAAAGTTGAATTATCAAATCATGATTTTTTTTATACCTATCAAATTGAAAAAAAAATGATATAGTTCAAAAGCCAAATTACATATTAGCAGAGTATACCTATTAGCAACCTATTATTGGTGATACTTGATTCTAATATTTTTTTTTTCTCAGAGATTCTAACATAACATGAGAAAATATCTTAGTCGATAATTTTGAATGCTAATGGACTCTATCTTATAATTTTAGACATGATACAATGATACCATATGTAAATGATATAAAAAAATATGAAAAAAAATATGATTTAATATTATAATAAAAATTATATATGAATTTAATAAAAATAAAAAATATATTTTATATTTATTATATCGACACGAATTATAATACAATAATTTTTGTGCTTGACACAAAATAGATGTCACAAGAATACAAAAATTGTCAAGTATAGCTCTATCTCAAAAGATGCAATTTTATTTAGGCTCATGTTAATTTATACTTTGATGCATATAATCCTTTTAATTCCATTAACGCTAAAATAATAAAAAAGTCTTTAAACTATTATATTTTTTTCAAATAAACTTCTATATTTTTATTGTATGCATATAATTTATTATATTTTGATTTATATTTAAATAAACTTTTATTTCAAATAAAAGAATAATTTATATTAAGAATTGATTTAAGTATAAATTAAAAGTTCTAGGACTTATTTGAATACAAATTAGAGATTAAAAGCTTATTTGAATAAAATTAAAATATAAAAATTTATTTAAATAAAATGATAAAGTTTAAAAGTTTTTAAAACTTATTTTAGCCATTAAACTATCGTGAAATTTAAAAATTTTATGAACAATGTGTAGAAAACAAACTCTTTAATTTATTTCTATCTTAATTTAATTAAATATGTTAACTAAACAACAAAAAAATATACATATTATAGTGTACGAAATCATAAAAAATTTACAACAATTAATGAAAGGTTAAAATATATAAAAAAAAATCCTCCAAATATTTAAAAAATCTAACTAAACGCTTATATTATTATTACATCTAAATAAGCTCTTCAATTCCTATTTTTCATCATTTAATCCCTTATACTATTATCATCCCCAAATAAGTTCACCAATTATTATTTTCCACTATTTAAGCATTCTAAACTTAAATTAATGCCATGTTGACATATTTTAGGATTGTGAATACAATGATGTGGAAAAAAATGTGTAAAAAAGTTTTAAAAGTGATCTAGCAAAAATTTTTATTAATAAGTATCATAACTAAAAATAATTATTAAAAGAAATAGCAATATATTAAATTAATAAAAAATAAAATTATTTTTATGACCGTAATGTTCAATGAGTGTTAACTCAAAATTACAAGTGATTATCATATATATACATATAAAAAAATATATGTACATTTAATCAAACAATATGTACAATTATTTTATAACAAATGTACATTGAACGTCATAAATGTACATTGGACATCATAAAAAGAGATGTGTCTATGTAAAATTAATAAAATTTATATATTTATATCGGAATTAATAAAATGAAATTCAAATCATTTTTTAATTTTCATATAAATATATTTATGTGGGAGTTAATAAAAATGAAATTAAAATCACTTTTTAATTTTTCATAAAAATATAGACATATTTTTTAAAATTTTACAAATAGACATTTTCTTTTCACAAGTTATTTTTTTATGGTATCAAATAGTTAATTTTTTTTATTAATTTTCATAAAAATATTGACATTTCCTTTTTATTAATTTTACATTTAGACATTTTCTTTTTATTAATAAATAATAATTTTACATATAGATATTTCCTTTTTAATAATTATTTTTGATCATGGTATCAAATAATTAATTTTTTTATTAATTTTATATATTGTTACTTTATTTCTAATAATTATTTTTTGTTATGATACCCATTAAAAAAATATTTTTTAGATCTCATTTTTAAAACTTTTTCTCTTTTACACATTTTATGTCATGGGTATATTTTTTGCCATATCATTGTATCCAAATATATTTTAAAATATATTAACATATCATTAATTTAATTGTAAAGGAATTTAGATAATGAAACGTATGAATTGAGAAACTTACTTAGATGGAATAATAATATAGGGGCTTAGATAATAAAAAATATGAGTTGAAGAATTTTATTTAGATGAAATAATAATATAATAACTTAGTTAATTTTGTTAATATTTAAAGGACTTTTTCATATTTTAACCAAATAAATATGACCGGTAGTTATGAGTATGAACTGTGGCTATGAAGGTTTCGCTAAAATAGACCAAGTCAAAACCGAACAACAAACTTGCCTTCATTAACAGTGTTATCCTCTATAGCTAGTGGATATTTTGATGGATGACATTATGCCACAATATTTAACATTTGAATTTTGAAGAAAAGAATAATTAAATTGTGTATGCCTAAATTTTATGCAATTTTAACGCTGTTATATAATTCCTTTACATGTTATCTAATAAATAATATCAACTCATGTGCATGTCACGAATTAATACATAGATACGACAACCTATCATAAGTGACTAACCTTTTTTGTTGTTTTTCTTTCACTTCTTACTATAACTATAACTAGTAATCTCACCTTGCTTCGCATTAGTTTACCATTTTATGCTTATTATAATAATATATTAGAATTATACTTGTACTATGTTGCGGTGTTGATATTATTAAACATAAATAAAAATCAACATAATTATGAGATAATAATTATGAGATACTGTGTTAACATATATATTAATATTTGTGTTTGTATATATTTTGATAAATAAAAGCATGCAAAAAAAAAGTTTAAATTTTATTTTACAAAACATTTGGGGCTTTTAGAGCTACTGTTGCAACCTATTGCATTGGAGTGGAAGTAGCAAAAGTAAAGAATGAGTGCACTTATTGCACTTCCCAAGTCAAGTGTGGTGGAGCTATTGCCCATCCAAATTTCCACCCTATTAAGGAGAATGTCTTTTCTAAGAAATTCATAATTACTGTTCACTTGTGCATTTCAAGAAAGGGATGCCATAGAAATGTAATTCATTTCAAAATCCAATTTATCATAAACTTCATTAGTAAAAACCAATACATTATTCTCACTACACATCGATGCAATGCTATTAAGTTCCTTAGTAGTAAACATTTTTCTAGTGGGATTAAATAGGGTGTTTATAAGAATTGCATGACTATTCTTTGAGATAATGGACTTAAGCTCATCAATGAGAGTAGTAAAATCAGGAGGCCATAATGTGATGCATTTTATCTTGGCACCAACCATAGATAGTGTGGCTCTATAAGAATCATAAAAATGGAGCAAAGAGGATCATTTCATAACCTATATTAATTAAGCTTAACATGGTTGCAATAATAACTTCTATGCACCCAAAGGTAACTGTAACTTCCTTTTCAAGATCAATCACAAGTTCAATATCCTTCTTGAAGCTAGCAGCTATGGCATTGTTAAAGTCTGAAACTCTATATCCATAAGCATATTGATTTTTCCTATTTTTAATGGCTTGAATTACTACTTTTTTTACAAAATTTGTACCATCAAAGTCGGGGAAGTCTTGGTCGAGGTTTATTGCTCCATGCTTGATTGCAAGCATACTCATATGAGTAAAAATTATAGTTTTGAATTTTTCCAATCACTTTGCAACCTGATAATATATAAACAATCATATATAACTTGATTTTTTAACATAGAAAAGAAATGATGCTCAAGTTTCAAACTAAATCTGGTATTCAAGGAGAGGACCATTGCTTTATACTGTAAACTGATAACTAAAAATTATAATGTTGCTTGAGCAGATCAATATGTAGAGAAACATAAGGAGCCATATGCATAAAATCACACACACTCAATAAATTCTTAAATCTATAAATCAAAATGATGATAGATTCAAGTTAGGATAAGAAAGCTGCATATTGATCAAATTAAGATAAATAGTTGTCAAAATAAAAAAGGCATGGCAACAACAATCTCATTTTCTACTAATTTTAAGGACAACATGTTCTTTTTGTGAATAGTTGTAAAAAGCTAGAAACCATTTGAAAATTTGATTTTTTAACCTAACAATATAGCAAGCTAATTGCATGTTTGGTGTGCATTGCATTGTAGGGAATACGTATATATTAAGGACTATGTGATCTAGCTAAAAAAAAGGACAACATGCTAATAGCAATTCTAAAAGAGAAAAATAACATTATTTGTTAAGAACAATTTTTTTTTTTTTTGAGTTTGTTACTTTTCTCCCCACTATTTTCTTCTATTCTTTTTCTCTATGATCCACAACTTCAAGATAACGATACCACGACTGGATCCTTTTTCCCTTTTTTTGTTGTTTTATTTTTTTTAAAAAAATAGGTTAATATCATCAACAATCCTTAAACTTTGACTCAAAATTTATTTTAGGTTTTAATATTTAAAAAGTTCTAACTGGATCCCCCATTTTTCAAAGTTGTCAAAAATTAAGTTAAAAATTTTAAAATAAGTTTTTAAAATTACATATCATTTTTAAATAAATAATTAAAAAATTTTATATCAGTTTAAAAAATTAAATAAAAACTCCATATTGTTTTAAAATATTTACATAAAAATGTTCATATCATTTCAAAAATAAATTTATTAATCTATTCAAAAATTTATTTTCTATCCAAAAAATCTAATTTGAATCTATCTTTTCTTAAAAACTTATATTATAGAAAATAAAAATATAATTTAAAACATTTTTTATTTTTCATTTTTATAAAAATATTTTATAAAATATATTTAAAAAGGAAAAATAAAAGATATTTAATATTTTTTAAAAAAAATTGGATAGAAAATAATATATTTTGTTATGATTTATAAGTAAAATAATATTTTTAATAGAAAATAATTTTTTTTGTTTTTAAAATATATTGAATTTTTTTTAAAAAAAATGAAAAATTTAACTTAATTTTAAGTTTTAAGTATCTATTTTCTATTTTAAATAAAAATATAACTAATAAGTTTTATTAGAACAAAAAATATAAAAATTTAATTTTTTTATAAAATATGTATGAAATACATAAAATTTTAAGATAGTTTCATTTTTATCTCTAAATTTTAAAAGAAATCTATTTTAGTCTTTTTTTTGCTACATGAGTGTCAGTTGACATTATCACATAGTGTCAGTTGGTATTTATCATCAATTTAGATAATTTTATAGACAGAAGGGTCAAAGTAGGACCACTTTGAACAATAGAGGATCTAAGTAAAATTTTTTAAAGATTAAAGACCAAAACAAAATTAAAATTAAAATTAGAGACTACAAGTGATATTAACCCAATTAAATTTTATATTTTCCCTTTTCTTGTCCTTTATTCACAACAAAAAATTTTCATCCCAAAATCACTTTCTTTTTGTTTAATTCTCCTAACTCCCACAATCTTGGATTATTAATTTGGTTTGGTTGAACTTTTGTGAATTTGATTATGGGTTTCGATTTGTGGGAATTTTGAGTGAATTTGATAATGGATTGAATTTTCGGTTGAATTGTCTGGATTTGATTAATACATATGCTAGGATTTTGATGAAGTAACTTTGTGACATGAGTAGAAGGGGTAAGGGAAAAAGTAACTATAATATAATAGTCAACCTTATTACTATGGAGTTTGAAAATAATACTAGTCAAAATTTTATAGTTACATGTGGCGTAGGCATTGTGTGTTCATTGGTTTAATAGGGTTAGACTAACATTGTACACATTTTGAAAGTTGGGGGTGGATTGTACAATTCTTTTAGTTCTAATGCTAATTTGTAAATTTTAATATAGTTGGATAATAAAAGTGTAATTAACTTTTTCCCATCCTTCATTTGTGTTTATGTTAGAAAAAATAAATAAGGTAAGAGAAATAATAGAAAAGAATTTTAGCTTTGAAGCGTGAAGAATACTTTTTTAATGGTAATTATATCTTTAGGATACAACAAAACCTCAAACTCTCCAATTAGAAATAGTGAAAATAGTTATACTGAAATATTTATTTATAATGAATGAATAGACAAACTTTTATTCAGATGGTTATGACTTTTTGTATAGTCATGACCTTTATAAATATTAATCTATTTATATTCAAATAGTTATGACCATTTGTCATATGATAATTGTTTCTGTTCAAACATAATTATTTAAAATATGAATAAAATTAATATAAAAATTAATTTTATTCATCAATAATTAAATCTTTCTATCCAATGTGACATGCACCACATTTTAAACTACCAATAATCCCCCACTAGTTTGAAATGTTGTGTTTAATTTTTAACCTTTCACACAAATAAATATTATGAATATAAGAAGGTATCTCCCGATTTAAACCTTCAATTAGCTTATATATCTTAGAATTCTAACAAAGTTGATGGTGTCCGTAAATTAAACCTCAACTCCTAATATTAGAATTGAAGATATAACACATATAATACTTATTTATTCTTCTATCAGAGGTCTATAATCACTTTTAGCATTATTATGGCTATGTGCTTATCCTATTTATAAACATTTACAAGAGAGATCCTAATTTTTCTTGTTGAAGCGGTGCTACTTCTATGTTTATACAGGTAGAGTTTTCATTATTTCTCCATTACTTTAGACATTTAAAACTCTATTAAGAGTATAAAAACTCATCCTCCTTATGCAATGGATCATACTAGTTTATAAAATTTAAATGGATTTTACTAGTGATTAACAGACACATAACAATAACTTATTTTTACCCATTAAACTTTGTAATTAGAGGTTACTAATTCAAAGTTGAGTTTCCATTATTGGTGTATAATAGTAAGGGTTTAATTACATTCTACTTGTAGTACTACTAACTAAATATCTTAGAATCAAATGTTCTTTTATGATAATTACCCATACTTGAGATTGAATATATAATATAATCACTTCAGGCTAATATGTCTAAACATTCATTTTGCATATCATTTATATGCTCAAGACATTGTTGCCTCATTTTTATCATTTTAAGAAGTAATTGGTTTTGGTTGTGGCTACAACTCTATATTCATAAATTTCAACCATTCTATTTTCATACTTTTATACATTTTTAATACAATTATACTTATAGTATAATTGGATAAATTCAATGAGAAAACCTAATCATTTTAGTCCTTCTAAGATTTTTAAGGACTTTTTATGATTTTACTTTAATAAGTGTCTAAACTTGTTAGCTTGTATAGTTTGCTCATAAAATTATATTGAAATCTTACAACACTATGGTGGCAATTTTTATTTCTTTTATTCTTATCACCCCACCATATGCAAGTATGCATTCTTTTATTAAAGAATATCTCATTCAATTGTCAATATATCATATATACTTAATCAAGTTTCAATTTCATTTTTCTTTTCAATATTTGGTGGTTTTTTTTTTTTTTTTAAGTAGGAGGCCTCCAAATCCACCCTTAGTGAAAGATAACTAGTAAATATCTTAATATTTATATAAAAGTTCCAAAACTGTATATTTTAACTCAATATAACAGTTTACTTCAATAAGTAGATTTCAAATATAATCATGCTTCATAGTTTCTTTTTAACACTTTTTATGTCAATTCATAAATACTTATTATGAATTTATTTCTTCATGGACACTATAAATAATTTTTTATTACCATGAACAAAACCATTTTCATCACCCAAATGGATCAAATAGTAGTTCTTTTGCTATTATAAAAGTTTTTATATGCACAAGATCTTTGAATTACTCATGACTTCCAAAGTAAATATACTTTAAAATTTTCACTATATAAAACCATAGATGATAAATCATTTGTACAATCCATGAATTTGACCATATACATAACAAAAAATTTTCACAATATGATCAAGATTATGGCATCAATTTTGGCTTATAACTATTCTAAGCCAACCATAATAATCCACATCATACTTACAAATCATGTAGATTTGGCTATTGAAGTTATCTCATTTATAGTGATGGCTTTTAGTGAAAACCAACTATCTCATATATTATCATAAGTTTTCAATGCATATATTAATTGCCCAATGGCCAATTCCAAGTTTGTTACTATTGAAACTTTTAAACTTGATTTCAAAATTTTATGAGAACTTTATTTCTCCACCATTGTGCAGCCTATATATCTTTGTTATTTACCACTTTTAATTGATCATAACATTTTTAGATATATAATAAATTCAAACTTTACTTATAGGACTAATATGCCTATGTACAATAAGCGTCCATAGTATATTTAACTCCAATTTCAAATATTTTCACAATCATTTTGTGATCAATATGTTTATATCTATATCACTATGTCAACAAAAGTCATGAAACATGAATCCAAAGAATCATTTTTATAAAATAACATAAACAATAATTATAATATGAGTTCTACTCATATTTCATGCAAAAACTCATGATGAATTTGCATTTGTTAAATCATTGATTGGCTAACTTCAAGGCTTACGATTTTCACAAACCAATATTATTATCTAAGCCCATATGTTAATTTGGTGTATACTAGCCACATTCTTGCCATTGTCATGAAACTGTTGAAAACCTCGAAAACTTGTTTACTTTTCATTTTAACAACCTACAAAAAGTAATTTTTTCAGGTATAAAAAGCAAAAATGTCTTCATTGTCTTTAACCAATAATATATTAATTTGATGATGGCATTTTATCTCCGTAGTCCATATCTTTCTTAACATATAAGAAAAAAAAATCCATCCCATTCATTTCATTTTCATAATATATAGCAAATTGTACCAATGTTCTCCATGCCATCACAAAATGGAATTAAACATATGCATATAGTGATGTCTTTAGAACATTGAATTTGCATGTTCTTTTCTAATTTATAAACACAACTAATTTAGACATTGATGAGCATTATTCAAAATGCTAGTAACCGACAAATGCTTCAATATTTTTAAAGATATGCCTTTTCTTTTAATTAATCATTTGATTAGCCTTAATTGTTGACCAAATTTTAGATATTGATACTAACATAAAATTTACAAAATATATGGATGCTATAGATATACATACTTAATGTATTTTACATTACCACCGACAACAATTCTTCATGAAAGTATATATTCATTGCATATAATAAACTTACATTAACTTATTATATTATAAATTCAAACAATTTATAAATGCTATCATTAGTAGGAATAATATTTCAAAACTCAGACCTTTATAAACCTTATAGTTATAATAGTTTGATATTTTCTTTTTAAACAAGCATCTCTTTAATCTCCTACCTTTTGTAAGCCAGTTTCATCAATCATAGTTATACAACAGGAACAATTATATTCCAAATTCTTGAGTTTATTTATCTTACTTGTTTTGGCCATCAAACACAAATTGAATTATACCTTAAACTTTTTCTTTGTGATTGTTCACAATAAAATTTTATTTTGTAAAATTACTTCTAGTGTAATATACTCAGCAGGCAAAATACATGTCACATTGTCGATGTTTATGATAATAACAATTATTTTGTTTATTATCCACCAATTAATTAATGAAACACCATAAATTAATAATAATTATTCACATATATCAATTTAATTTTAATTGATTTTCATGAAAATTTAACACTAGCTAAAATTTGAACCAATTATAAATTTTTAAAAAATATATATCTATTGGGATTTGCCTTGAATCTCACATCGAAAGTTATAAGAGTTTTGAGTTTGTCTTGTATCTCACTTCGAGAGTTTAGTAAAGATAAGTAGTTTTACCCTTATAAATAAGATGTTTTGGTTTTAGTTTGGTAATCCCAGATAGTTAGACACCAAGAGAAAAGCTAAGTGAGTAGGCTATTAAATGGTGTAATTGAGTTTTGGGTTAAGTTTTGAGTAAAGAGTTTTTGGTGACTTTTCTCATTCTAAAAGTCTCACAGTTGTAAAGATTTATTTGTTAGTGGATTGAGTTTGGAGTAGGCCATTTTGAGTTGGGTCTAAACAAATATATTTTTATGTTTTTATTCTTAAATTGAGCTTGCTATTTTGTTCGTGGCTATTGCATGTGCATGTTAATTTTTCAACAAGTGGTATCAGAGTTATGGTGATTTTCAACAAGTGGTATCAGAGCAAGGTTCGTGGAAAGAAGAAAAGACAGGCCCAAGAGATCATAAAGTAAGTGTTTCAAGATGTCTCAAGAAGGTATGTCTAATATGCCTATGCCTAAGTTTGAGATTTTGTTATTTGATGAAAAGAGTAATTTCATGTTATAGCAAAGTATGATTTAAGATTTATTAGTACAACAAGAGTTGGATCAGGCATTAGAGAGTAGTAAGTCTGAGGGAATGTCTAACGATAATTGAAATATAATTCAAAAGAAAGTTGTTAGTACTATTAGATTGACACCAGCTCTAGACATAAATTATAGTGTGTTGATTGAAAGTACTCTGAAGAGTTTATGAGATAAGTTTGAGGGTATTTATGCATCAAAATTGTTAATTAACAAATTATGTTTGAAGATGGATCTGTATTTATTGAAGATGAAAGAAGGTACGAGTCTTCATAATCACCTGAATGAGTTTAATAGGTCGATTTCTTAATTGCTGGCGATTTTTGTTGGTAAGTTAAAAGATAAAAAGAAGGCTTTAATTTTGCTATCATCTTTACCTAAGTCTTATAAGCCTTTAGTTCAGACTTTATTGGTGGGTAGGTTTACTTTAAAGTTGGATGATATAATTGCTTTGTTGCATGGGAACGAAAGGTTTATGGAAACACAAAACTCATCACCTATCGAGAATACACTAGCTATAGAGGGTTTTAATAAAAGGAGGACTGAAAAGAGGATTGATAGATCAAAAAGGAGATTCAAGTCAAGAGACAGAGATTATGTGACATAAAATGTTATTATTGTGGTGAAAAGGACATATCCAAGTGCTCTGTAAGAAGCTGAGAAGGGATATGATTGCTTTTAAAAAGATGAATGATAAAAAAAAATCAGATGAAAAACAGAGTGATACTGCTGCTATTGTGTCTAATGATGATGATGTCGTTTTGATGACTTGTATAGATAAAATTCAAACTTTAAAAGATGATAAAGGTTGAGCTTTGGATTCAACTGCTATAGTTCATGTTTGCACTGATAGGAGTTGTTTTGTGGAATTGGATAAGAATGAGAAGTATGAGGATATTGTGGTTGCTAACATTGAAAATGTCCAGATTCAAAGCATTGGGAGTGTTCGGCTTAGATCTTACAATGGTGTTGTTAGGACACTTAATCATGTAAGGTATGTATCGAGTTGTAGCTATAATTTGATTGCTTTAGATGAGTTAGCTTATCGGGAGTACACATATTATGGTAGTAATGATTGGTTGAAAGTGTACAAGAATGGTAGTGTGATTCCACAAGGGAATAGGGTAAAAAATCACTTGTACATGCTTGATGGAGGTTTGGTTGCTGGGATCCTTATGATGAAAGAAAAGAAGAAAGGTAAGTATGTTAACTTTGCAAATACTATTGAAGTGTTTGGAGATTTAAGTCAATAGAGGATTTGTTAGGATTTGTCGTGAATCTCATAATCCCACATTGAAAGTTATAAAAGTTTTAAGTTTATCCTGTATCCCACATCGAAAGTTTTGTAAAGGTATGAAGGGCTTCACCCTTATAAATAAGATGTTTTAGTTTGGTTTGGTAATCCCAGATAGTTAGACACTAAGAGAATAACTAAGTGAGTAGGCTATCAAAGGGTGTAATTGCATTTTGGATTAAGTTTTGAGTAAGGAGTTTTTGGTGACTTTTTTCATTCTAAAAGTCTCACAATTATAAAGATTTATTTGTTAGTGGATTGGGTTTGAAGTTGGTTATTTTGAGTTAGGCTGAAACAAATATATTTATGTGTTTTTATTTTTAATTTGAGCTTGCTATTTTATTCGTGGGTACTGTATGTGCGTGTTGATTTCCCAACAATATTAACCTTTGATTTATAAACGACCAACAAAGATAGAACTATACAAATGGCTTGGCTTAACTTATTATCTCAATTTTGATGTCATGATTTAAAAATAAAACTAATATTGTAACCAGATCTTATTTTCTATATATATTCTTCACTTACATCTAATTTTTTATGGTAAATTCTTTTACTCATTTTCAATTGTTTTTCAGAGAAACCATGGGACAATTTGCTTATTCTATATATAACCAACACATGACAATTAAACAATCAGTAATTTCATTAGAACCCAATTTAATTCATTACTTAATAGTAAGTGATAATTCTTTTGGTTGTAAATTAATTCATGTTTTTCTCTTTTATATTTTCAGGCTATTTCCTATTTTAGTTTTTATAAGTATCGATTTTTCAAATAGATATAATACAATTCATTAAACCCAATTATGGAGCCAATTTTAGTATATGCATAAACTTATACAATGTAATCAATATTTTACATACTGTGTTTTGATTTTATACACTAATGAAATTAATTATTAACGTGTTGATCTCATTCAATCAATCTTTTTACCAATAATTATTCAAAAAAAAATATATATATATCTCTACTAAAGATCTTTATGAAAATTAACATTTTTGTCCATAAAAATATTAATCTTTTGACACCTTGAGTCTCTTATAATATTGATCTTTGAATCATACAAATTTTTTTCTTGTATCTTATTTGTACGAAATATAAATTTCTCATAATTACCATTAAACTATTATAAAAAATGAATAAGAGAAGAGAAATAATAAAAAAAGTTTTGATTTTGAAGAGTGAAGAACACTTTTTTAAATGTAATTATGTTTTTTAGGATATAACAAAGTTTCAAACTTTCTAATCAGAAGTAATGAAAATGATTATACTGAAAGATTTATTTTTAATGAATGAATAGACATAAATTTATATTAAGATGATGATGATTTTCTATATAATCATAAGCTTTATAAATAATAATCTATTTATATTTAAATAGTTATAATTATTTATCATATAATAATTATTGATTCAAACATAATTATTTATAAATAAAATTAATATAAAAATTAATTTTATTAATTAATAATTAAATATTTTTATTCAATCTGAAATGTATCACATTCTATAAACAATTTATATGTATTTTCTTATGATTTTTGATTTTTTATAGAACTAATTTCAAATGTATGTATTTATCTTAATTTGGAATAATTGGTTGACAATTTCTTACACGCATCGGCAAACCTTCTCCTTTGGCTACACGCATCGGCAAACCTTCTCCTTTGGCTTCAACTCCAATTGTATGCATCTCTTTCACTTTGATTCTTGGCGTTGCTGATTTTTTATTCTTTTTTAGTTCTTTGTCTGCTTGCTTCTCTTTGTTTGATTGGTTGTTATATGTTAGAACTTGGACGTCGGCTCCTTTCTTTCTTTCTTCTGCTTTTGCTTCCGTGGGTAAAGTTACTGCTGATTTTATGTATTCTTTTCCTCCCTCTTTGGCTTTGCAAACAACGATTATCACCTTCTATCTGATAAATATTGCTTGTAATTTCACACACACATATTATTAATTTTCAATGAAAGCTTGTCTGCAAGTCGTTATTACTCTTTGGATCACAAGTCTTTTATTATGAGAAACCGTAATTGATTCATGGTACTTTATGTGACTTGTTCGATAAAAGGTGTATTTCAAACTGATGGCTGGGGGACTGGTGCAGTGGGTTTCAATGGGGAAAACAGAAGCTTAAGAGGAAGGGTTTGTTTCTGTTGTTCTTAGAATGTTTGGAATGTCATGCTTTATTTGTTTGTGGAGGAAAAAAAGGATTCACGCTAAAAAGTCTAGAACTGATATTGCCACTCTAAGTTGCATTTTGGAGGTGGTTCATAGCAGGCTTCATGGTATAGAAAATATAGCAGGGGATCTGATTAACCCAACCCTCTGTTAGAACTGGGATTTGGAAGATCACATGTTTGCCTAGGTTTTTGCTTCGTGGTGTATGTGAAGTTTGTCCACTGCTTTTTTGCAGTTTGTTTTATTTGGAGCATGCTTGCCTCCTTACTATAACTTAAATCTCATTTTTCCGAAAGAAAAGAAAACACTTGATGGCTGGAATAATGAATCAGTATTCAATGGTTACAGGATTAAGTATATGCTACAGTGGAAAACGAACTAGAATTCAATGATTTGGTAAAAGACCGTGGAAAACGAAGTGATTAATAAAGTCCTAAAGACTAAATTCTTCAATTGACTTCTGTTTGTTCTGCATTAGTTTATAAGTAACTGCTCTGTGCTTGTACCATATGTTATTTAGAAATTCACTACATTATAAAGCTTTCAGCCTTTTGTCTGTGCACTACAGGCTAAACATGAAGATCTCTAGGTCTCATACTGAATCTTGGATGCATTGTATCACTTTTAGAAGAGAACATTAAAAAATTTGCCTGCTTTTTCACTGTTCTTCATATACAAATCAGTATATCATGGTACAATTTTTCGGTTCAAACAGAAATGCATTCCTTGTTTGGCTCTCAACCATGAATGCTTTTTCCTTGTAGGTTTAGATTGATCGGGAACTACATTTCTTTGCACATTTGAAAGAGTTTTACATCATCTTCTTGACTGTAATGAGTAACAGTATTGAAGATGATTCATTCTCTAAGCCTGTTGGAAGACGGTCTATTTTCTATTATGGTGTGGGTCACATGCTAAATGACATCACTTCTGCATGCTGGTTTACTTATCTCTTACTGTTCTTAACAGACATTGGGCTCTCCTCTAGGTATATGTCTTACTACTCAAGTTCACGTCTTCATGATAGATTTGCAATATATTTTTCCTCTTTAATCTGATTGTGACTTCTAACTTGTGTGTTTATCTTAATGGCTATGAATAAAAAATGATCTTGAGAATGCATATTGTTTAGCCTATCTCATGCAGAATTTGGTATTAGTAAACTCTTATGTAGTAATGTAGATAACATCCCTGCCTTTCATTGTTTACAGAAAGTGAGTTTTGTTGGCTGTTGTTTCAAATATGTATAAGTCTTTCAAAGGAATTTAGGTTCTATTTATGCTTCCATTCTCAACCTTTCATTAATCCTGTCTGAAAACTCATAGCATGTGGAGGGAAAAAAGGCATAAGCTCTTAAAACTCCAATTTGCAACAGTAAGCGTGTCCATGTTGATGCAGAATTGAGGATCTGAAAGCATTATTAAATGCATGTTCACAAATATACACATTTTGGTAGGAATGAACTATAGGACTTGGATTTTTGTGCACCGGAAGATAGAATGTAAGTTTTAGATTAGGAAGGTTTATGTTGACCCCACTGTCCTGAATTTTATGATGATTGAAGTGTTTTGTATACAACAACAATAGAGATGGAACCACATGCAGAATGACTTAGAATTCTTTGGTCTTATGTTGGAAAGGTATATATGCCCATATACTGTCACCATGAATAAGGATGGCAGTTGTGTAGGAGGTGTGGGCTCCTCCCCACCTATCAACGCACAATTGCTACCCAATACCTTAATTTGAACCTTCTTTGGTGTAATCTCAGGGGTTGTCATTTACAATACTCATCTTGGCCATGTGATAAAAATTTATCTACCACGTTCAACCTTTTTGCCTTGAACTTATTATTGTTGTTTATTGCATTAAAACATTTATGATTTTAATGTAGATTGCTTTTAAAATATTTTATTATATATGTAATCTCTTGTATAGTATCGTAGTACAAGATTAGTGATGTCATACTGTAAACCCTAAACCCTGTATTTTTTATTATTCATGTATTTTTTTTTTTTAATAAATCTAAGGTTCCGGGTATTTTCTTTTGTAGGGATGCTGCTACTGTGATGCTGTCCGGCCAGATAGCTGATGGTTTAGCCACCATATTTGTGGGTGAACTGGTAATTTATGTCAAATCTTTGTTTTAATACTTGTCATGATGCATGCTTTATGTGCTTGTTTTGATGTGCAGCGTGATTGAAATTAGCACTATAATTCTAATATTGAGCAAGAATTTTCAATTTATGCTCCTTTCTTTTTATCCTAATGATTTGTGGCAATAATTATTTGCTATTTGCTTGATAGATAGACAGGTTTGGACATTTCAAAATATGGCATGGTGCAGGATCTCTCTTGGTTGCTTTTTCATTTTCGTCCGTTTTTGGTGGTTGTATACCTTGTAAAACCCTTGCTAGTTTTTCATCAATGGTAGAGACTGTTTCATACAGTACATTTGCTGCAATATTTAATGTTGGCTGGGCTGCTACTCAGGTTTCACACATGTAATGTTTCTATAGCTTAATTTATCTTCCTGTTGAAATGTGCATGATATGATATTTAATTATTATAAGCAGAACAATGGGGCAGAAAACATAGTTTTAATGTCAGATAGAAAAGCAAAAGCTTTAGCAAAGTGCAGGAACTTACTGCAAAAATTCACACTTTCCACAAAATAATGATTGGATTGGATGAAGTTATATTTTTTTCTCTAAATTATTATTAAGTGCTTTAATGGATTGTTGTGACAGGATATCATTCATATTTTCCCGTTAATCTTGGAATTAAATTGCTTTTGCCCTGTGTCATAATTTTTCTATCGCAGGTCCATGGTGAATTGCATCACTTTCAATTCAACAAGCAGAGTAGTGCTGGCAAGCTGTCGGAATGCCTTTACAATGGTCGGTTCTCTCGCTTATTGATTTGATGCATGGCTTGTGAGTATCATGGGTGATGTTAAATTTCCTGTTAATCTAGGTTGCAAATCTCAGCCTATATGGAGTTGCTTTAATAGTATTTGGTATCAGCACAGCAAAAACACGTGCAGATATTGAAAATCAGGTATGGTTTTTACAGAAGATGTGATCCTTATGTTAGGATTTTTTATTCTCACATAATCATTATATTGGCCTCCACTGAGCAGTACCGTTGGATTGCATACTTATCAATATTCATTGGATGCTGCTTTGTGGGCATATTTCTTTTTGGAACAAAAGAACCAAGGTGCACTGTATCTTGAAACAGAATTCCCCAGCTTGTTTTGCATGTTAGGCTATTGTACGTTGTTCCTTACGGTAAGAATTTTCGTATTTTTATGCAGATCAAAGGCAGGTATATGTGCAAATATTCATGCAAGGATTTCATGGACTTACTGGTTCCTGAAAATTCTTTACTATCAAGTTGCTCTTGTTTATGTGCTTACAAGACTAGTACTCAATGTTTCACAAGTAAGCATTTTTTTTCTTTGATTTATGGTGCTTAGTATAACTTTTGCTATTTTGAATGCTGAAGACAAGAAATCTAATATTACAGGTTTTAAACTTAAAGAATTTTTTTTTTTGTGTGAAGGCATATCTTGCATTCTATGTAATTAATGATTTGGGGATGGCCCAGTCTGCCAAAGCTTTGGTATGTGAACAGAACTTGTTGTCTTTAGATTAATTTCCAGTCTTAAATTTGTTTTGGAGATGAATGCTAAGCTTAATATCTTGTCTTATTGATCGGTTAGGTTCCTGCCATTATCTATATTTGCAGCTTCATAGTATCTGTTCTTCTTCAGGTCTGCCCTGTAAAACTTGGTTTTGTCTTTGAAAAGCTTTATATAACTTTTTAATACTCAAGCACTAGGTTTTCACCTTATAGGAGGTTGCATGGAATGGCCAACGCTTGAAGGCTTATCATACTGCTGGAGGAATTCTTTGGATGTTTTGTGGTGTAGGGATCCTACTCTTACCTGGAAGCATGAGTGTATTCATGTATGCCATATCAGTATTTATTGGAATAGCTAATGCATTGATGATGGTATGTTGGAAATTCTGTGCCTTGCTCTCCACATTGCATACAATGTAAGATTGGTCATATAGTGGTGACAAGTTCGCGATCTAATTAAATACTGTCTTGAACGTTGATTGTCACAATGTTTGGGGGTTAAGCTCAAATGGCTTTTGAATAATACTCTTAGTCTAAAACCTTACTTAACCTTACATCCACTTTGGAGCCATATGTTGGCAGTAGCTATTTTA